>NW_020526460.1:0-126879 GCF_003368295.1 Carassius auratus | reverse complement strand
GCTTTGGAACAACATTAGGTTAAGATAAATAAATAAATGTCACTCACAAACTATTATGATTTTACTTTCAACACAAAAGGGTACATTTGTTTTCTTTATTTTCTATTATTAAACTCTTTTAGTGTATAACAATCTTAAAAACTAAATGTTTTAAAAAAAAGCTTCTCAGATGCCTTCCATTGTACCCATAGTATTTTCCTTTTTGTACTCTAATAATCCTTGTAAAACAAACGTCAAACAAATCGCTTCTTACAGTGAATGGAAAAGTGCAGCATGCACAGTCTTCGGAAGCTCTCTCTGTTATATTATATTGTTCAAATGAAGTCAGATTGTGTTTGGAACAACAAGAGGTTGTCAACATTTATGGGTCAACTACCCCTGTTAATTTTCCTTAGAAAGCACTGCTTCTATCTGCAGAGTTTATTGTGTCTAGGAAACGGTGTCATGTGGAAGTGTGCTGCAGGACATTTGAACGAGCTCTTTTCTAAGTGAGTAAGCAGAAGATCGGGTTGGGAGGCGTTGGTTTACAGACATTGTTCAGATCCACTGTAATCCAGGTAATCCAGCACAGATTTCTTGATTTGCGCTCGCAAAGAGATTGAAGGAAGATAAGAACCCAGCCTCTTCTTAGAATAGTTGGTAATCTGGTTTAGACAGAGGACTCAGGGGTATTTACCCAGCCTTAACATTTGCTGAAGCAGATGGTAAGAAGGAGGGGTTGGAGCCACCAAACTTGCTCATCCATCTACAGGACAAAAATAAGGGGAAAAAGAACAGTGGATGATAATCAATGCTGTTTATTTTGCTGCTTGACTCCTTAAGCACTGTCAGACAGATTATAGGCTTTCCTGGGGATAATCGGAGACAGCAGACAATTGCCTTTTTCCAACCTGAAAGTATCCCCTGTGACGGCGTAAAGAAGGCGGTTTAGGGTGGATGCCGACTCTTAATTCCTGATTAGTCCTGTTCCAAATCTTGCTAAAATTAACTGGGCAAGGGTGCTAATCACTGAGCCTTAGACACTCTCCGCTTCACTGTTGACGCTGAGTTCACGCTACATAGCTGACACGGAGTAGACGTCTCTGGAGTGAGACCCAATTAGGCCAGGCTTTTGAACCTGCTCCGAACAATATCTGACCACACAATGGACAAGCGTTTTTTTTCCCGAGCTGTTTGTTGACTTGACTTTGTTGACTTTATAATAGCCCTTCAAAAGAGCTGTCCCTCAACACAGCTTGCGTTTTTTTGCGCTGAACAGAAAGCCGTCGCTCCCTAAGCCTGGTCTGAATAGGCTCTTATGAATAGCTTTCCGGATATTTGGAAAGAAATAAAAGTAATACTGAACAAACAAGAGAGTTCAGAAGTTTGGGGTCTGAATATTTTGAATATGCTGAATATTTTTAATCCAAGGCTGCTTCTCATCACTCAAAATTGTGAGATTTATAGAGAAGATTCATGGAGAACTTTATTTTACAGTACGTGTACTTACATGTACTTATAGTGTACTTACAGTGTATTTATCTAAGAAAGTTCTGGTAATACAAGGTAACTACATGGGGGTAGGGTTAGGTTTAGGGGTAGGTTTAGGGTTAGTACCTAGTTATTACATAGTTATTGTAATTACTATAATAAGTACATAGTATGTACATGAGGAACAAGACTGTAAAATAAAGTGCTACCGAAGTAAATTCTGTCAACACCACTACGTCTAAACCTTAGTTTATGCATCCCTGCTTTTTAGTTACCTCACCATCAAGGGATGGACTGCAAGCACAGACGGGACATATTTGTCTAATTAGTCCGCAGAAGACTCATTAGCGCTCGGAACGACAAGAGTGGATGACATCTGGACGTCACGTAGCCAGGAGACCATATAATGCACTTTTAAAGGTTTACCGGTGCTAGACTGGGGGGGGGGGGGTGTTAACAGAATAGAACAACATTGTATAATGTGGTCAAATGGTGCAAAATGGAATTGAATTCAATTAGCCGTCCTTTTTAATCGGACAAAAATGTGTGATCAGGGGCCAGACTGAATGACCGGTGCGCTTTATTTAATATGCATCTCCAGCAGGTGGCCAGACGTGTTCAGAGGACAGTAAACAAGAGCAGACTGACTGCTAAGTATCCAGGAGGCAACAAAATTATGCAAGCTTGTATTGACAATCTTCCAGTGTTAACCTGCTGCCACAGGTTATTAACAAATGTCAATATCAGGGCAGAAAGCTTGCTATTTTTAAGTTGGTTATTCATTGTATGGTTCATCACATATTTATGACATCCAAACTTTCTGTTGCTTCATGCAAAATCCTGATCTGGAATGTCAGCTCAGTATTCCACTGCAAAACAGGCAAGACAAGATTTCATTATAGGATAGTGTGTGTGCCATTATGCATTCATTATATTAAATTTGCCTGCAGGCAGTTGAATGGTAAGAGAAGTGGGCCTGCTGTTCAGGGGAACGCGAGCAGGAGCTGGAAACATACTGTTCGTACAGATTGTCGGCCCCAGAGATCTGCCCTGTAGACCCGCATGCCTTCAGATGCCTGCCGCTTGCCTAGTAAGCACTTTGAAAGCTACTGCATTGTTTAATACCTTGCTGTACTCTGTGCTTCACTCCATCTAACAGTAGTGGCTTTTGTCACACATGATGGGTGCTTGAAAAATGTGATACATTTTCTAAATAAATGGGACAAAGAGCCGCTAAAAGTAAATGGCTTTCCTCGGCTGCAGTCTTGCGCTTCTTTATGAAATATTTTTTTAAAACTGGTTTCCATTGCTAAAATGAAACAAATGCTGTTTCAAACCAAGCACAAGCACTTCTCTAAATGCACCAAAAGCGCTCCATTCAAAGTGTTTGAGATTTTAATATTTGAACAGGCTTGGATCGTAGTTCAAACCTTTAACAAAAAACTAAATCATAAGACCAGACCAAAGTACCCCTGTTTTTCAAAGCTCATTGATGTTTTGAGATCACATAAAGGCATAAATACCTCATATGGTCATTGCTGTTTCAAATGTCGTATTTTTTGTTTTATTGTTTGATCGCTAGATAAAAGACAGTAGTATTCTCTTTTGTGAGCCATGCACTTTCATATTGCTTTTTTTTCTTTCTTTTTTATTATCTTGCCATATTTAAATGCAAATGGGGTTTGGCTGTTCTGCAGTCTGTCTGCATGCGGCGAAGCCATCGGAGTGCTATGGATGGTGGGCATGATAAATCTTTATAAGCAGAAACCAAGCGCATGGACAGATAATGTTATTCCTCCCCAAAACATTGACCCCACTGTCCCTTAAAATGAACAGCTGAGCTCATGCAATTAAGCGAAACGTGTTAAAACGCTCTGAAACAAATGACGGGAGTCATAACTGATTCATTAGCTTGAGTATGTGAAGTCTACCTTTGATAGATCAGTTAAACAGATTATTGCATGTGATTTCTGCCAACACCATAGTTATTTGTGATGTTTTTTTGGCTCGGTAGATCACACAAGATGAAATGTATTCACCTCAGCCTACACCAGAGCAGATCGTCATTTTGCTGCAGTCACACGTAGTTTGAAGTCTGACTAAAGTGCTGTCAAGCTTTAAGTGCAGGGTGTTTGCTGTGCTTGTTTCGTGTTTGTTTGCATGGCAGGGACCTCCGGTATAAAGACACATTGGTGACACAACAAAGCCGTTGTACTGAGTGATATTGAAATCAATGAGGGATGTTCATGCCATCACTTGCAGTCTTTCTGTAGCACGTGTTGCACTCCAATGAGGGAGTCAATCTGTACTAATTAAACATAGGCGAGAGTGCCTGCGGACTGGCAGCTCTGTCTAACTTCATTTACAGCCTGATAGCTCTAAATCAAGATTACAAAGAGTTTACAGAAGCACAGCCCCAGTATCTACAGGAGCTAGTTCAGGTCTGTCCCATAGGATAGTATTTGTCCATAAAGTGTGCAGTACATGAATGGTTTTGATAGACAATAGAGCTTATAATGTGTACATCAACATAATGATACTATCTAAAATAGCTCTTTTATATATATTTAAGTTTTTAGAGAAAAAGCATTAAATTTTATATATATATATATATATATATATATATATATATATATATATATATATATATATATATATATATATATATATATATTATACTCAATTGTGCATGCATTTTAAATGTATCTCTAAATTAAATATGTAAGTTTATATACATTATATTATTATATTTATATAATATAAATTAAATGTTGATAGGAATAATACAACTAAAAATATATATTTGTATAATTTGTATTATAGTTAACTAAAACTAAAACTAACATTAAAACTGTGAAGAAGAAAAAAGTAGCAAAATAAAATAAACGCTATGACTGATAACTGAAATAAAATAAAATAAATGTCACACATTTTGTTTCAGCTATTTGCCAAGGCAACATTTAAATTATTATACATTTAAATAATTGAATAGATTAAATATATACTTTGTATGTTCCATTTATTTATTTATATTATTATTTATTAATTTTATAAATCCAATAAAATCAACTAATGAATTTGATATTCCATGTAACCCAATGTGCAATGTATTACTTTGTAAACTTTATTTTAGGATTATTTAAGGTTTATCATTTAGATGCTGTCAATTCGTGCCTATTTCAAGTATAAATAGATGTGCCTGATCCACACTTTACATATGAATACTAAAGAGATTACATTGGCTGTAACGCTTACCCATTTGAAACACAAAGAAATAATACCACTGAAAGAACATCTAATCTATTCTATATAATGTAATACGTTTATTGCATGCATAACGTCAATAGCAGACAGAGTGTCTAGCCATAATAGCAAACCGTAATGCCCAATATGGCTAATATAGTCTATTTTCCAGACACTAGTTTTGATGTTGGTTCAGTGGTGATGCTGTTTGATGGGTTGTAAATCTGCTTTGTGTTGAGGCACCACCGAGCAGACCAGGACACATTCCTTACGGCTAATTCACTTCATAGATTAGCACGTACAGTGAATACATGTGTTCAGCCCAGGGAGATGGACAACACTTGAGCGCATTGTGAGAACAGAGCTCATTTCATTGTGTGGATGATTGGGTTCTCCTGCTGGGGATAATGACTGTGCCCTCCTTTGACTTTGAGGCAGTGACCTGAAATAAGGCCCACAATTGAAACCGGAGTGTGTGTGATTAAGGTCACCCAGACATACCACATTTTCTTGACCCCCTGCTCACATCGACCACAGCTTGAATTCTTCGGGGAGTCTTTTGTAGTTCTCGTCGCAATGCTAACATCGGACCTCGGGTGAATGGCGGGGATGAGGCGATGCCCAGGTACTCCAACCATCCTGTAGCAGTTTCTTTTCTTTTTAGCCTGTTATCTGTTGTCTGACAGCTTGATAACACTCGCAGGGGAATTATTAAAGCATATTCAGCTTGCTAACTTACCAAGGACAAGCATTCATTCCTGACCACAGTGCTAAAACCGGCATGTCGAGTAATTAGTAAGATGGCTACTCATGAAAAAAGACACTGGGCTGGAGCTCATGCTGAATGTTCCCAGCTGAATATGGCCTGTAATGTGAGATTTATGAGTTTCAACACAGAGTTTACTCTCAATTCATCTCCTTGCTGTGCCCTATTGGGGCGTCAAAGTCAGCCTTTTTTTTTCACTTTAAAGTGTCCTGGCGATGCTGACCAATATTGTGTGATGGCGTGTTGTAGAATAACAGATGACCCTTGCACTTTTCACCACAATGTAGGACAATTTAGAGACAGTTACTCGCTTATGGATGAACAGCAATTCCTAGGAAGGTAGTTCAAGTTATTGTGGAAATACTGAGTCTACTGTAACCTACTTTAGAATATTTCCCCATGCCGTATGATTTTATTCACTTAAGACCCGAACTATGATAAATAATTAAGCATAATATGTCATTTTCTCAAGTTTTCATATGATTTTAAATTAAGAAGTATTACGTATGTTGTGCATTAGCCATACTTCGATGGAAAATTGAAACAGCATCTAAGCTAGAAATATGAGGACTTCAGCTCCAGCTGGGTTTCTAGAACTAAAGTAGAATCTAATTATTGATTTTCAGCCGTCAGATTATTGGAGGATATAACTTTTTTTGTAAGGTTTATATAAAACGTTGATCAAAGGTAAATTATGTATAATACAAGAGTGAATAGGCAACAGGAATTATTTGAAAGGAATTGTGTGGGTTATTTTTCTGCAATCACAATTATATTAATGGAGTAAACCTGTAAATGCAATTGGATATTGTAAACTAAGTGCTTTCAAAACCAGCTGTCCTTGACTGCTTAAGTCTAAAAAAGAAGACATGAAAGGCAGAGCAAGTCAAAACACACATTTCCCGCAAACTGAGGGATCCTGCCTCTTATCTATTTGATTTTGCACTTGGGGAATTTCTCTTCATCTTATGCTTCAAACTTCAAGTGCCAAATTAATTTGCATGCACTTGAGGCTTGGAAAGTTAAAACAAAGACGTGTGGCTGGACTTGGTTCAGACACAGAAGCTGTGGGAAAGGCAGTTCGGAGGGAGGGGAATCTGGAGGGAGGAGGGGTTCTGAAGGCAGCGAATCACATGAGGAGGATCATTTAATCTGACTCAGTCTTTCTGTCACTTCATATAAACTGGTTAGTTGGCTAGGCCTCCTGAAATGAATTAAAACGCATGAATAATGAAACATTTCTGGCTGTGAAAGGAGCCGTGCATTCTGCAACTTCAAAGCTGGACAAAGCAGCTTTTATAATCAACCATTTGCTCTTTTAGTCTTATATTAATGCTCGTGTTTGACATAACAGAATGGAAATCTAATTAGGTTACCAGAAGTGAAACTATTTCCTTAATCAACCAGCGAGCAAGTGCACTTGTAATGCTAACAGTCGTCATGTGCAGCTGTTGCCACCATTAAACTTGTAGAAAAACTGAATTTAGCATTCAGTTTGAATCAAGATGCTTTGAACTGTTTGCTTGCAGCATCTGGTCATGTGATTTTAAGTAACTTTGACATGAGGTATCTAACATCAATGCCAGAAGTACACTTTTATGCGTTGGAAAAAGTCCAAACTAAAAAAATAAAAACTATTATCCCCAAAACAGCAACATACTTTTAAAGTTTTAGTGTTGTCAAGGTTAAGCTGCCTGCTGTGGACTGCTGTCTTTCTATCATTGTTTACTGCTAGAGATAAACGTGATATTCCTTTTAATGTTAAGCTCTTACAGAGAAGCAATATGCACATAAAACTTTGACTCATGTCTTTACTTTAACCCCAATCTGATGGTGGCAGTGTACCTTAATATATTGGTGCCACATTGTGAAGAATGGAGGAATGATAATGCTTTGTGATCTGCAATCCAGTCAGAGATCAATGCTCCGGCAAATAAAGCATGAGGCCAGCAAAGCCAGAGAATTTATAAGCAGCTGAAAGTATTGCAAATCAAACCTCAGAGGCATAAAACCAAAGGTGAACAAGCTCCTGGCAGTGAAGTCCTACTTAACGGAATACTTTATTCACCCTCATTTTGTTCCAATTCCACATGACTTTATCTCTCCTGTAGAAGAACAAAGTGTTTTTTTTTTTTTTGTTTTTTTTTTTTTTTTTTTTGTTTTTTTTTAAAGTGAATGACACCTGGGACTATGACGTTCCAAAATCATATTTGTCTGGTAAAATGTTATATATATTGTTGTATATATAGTTATATATTATATATATATATATATATATATATATATATATATATATATATATATATATATATATATATATATATATATATATATATATATATAATTGCTGACCATGGTTGTATTTGTTTAATCAAAAGTACAGTAAAAGCTGTAATATTGTGAAAGCTTTGTGATATATTTTAAGTCTCTGTTTATTGTGATAAAAAGAGTGACCAGTACATTATTTAAAACATTTTTCTTTTATGTTTTGAATTCAATTTTAGGTGAACTAATCCTTTAAATCACTGCTGAAAAAAAAAAAAAAAACAATGTCATAGAAGAGATTACAGTAGATGAGTAATATTGGTTTCAAAAGAAAAAAAATGTAAAAGGTATATTAGCTGATTTGTTAGAATGGTTAGATGTCTGGTTTTTGTCTTTTCCCTAATCTGATCAAACCAAACCAAAAGAGCATGATTAAATTCACCCTCTTTTACAAAAAAGCCAGTCTAAAGGAAAAGCCTATTGCTCTGAACAAAGCTGTTTGAACAAAACAGAGGCAGAATGCACTTTTGTTGGATCCAGGACAAGATTAATACAATCATGTTTTAATCACTGACCCGGCTGATTCTAGAGGCACCCCGTCCCTTTCAGTGACTCCGGACTTGAATGAAGCCAATTTATCTCCACCAAACTCTTTGAAATCAATGCGTGGTGAGCATCTTAAAAGGAAAATAATGACTGGCATCAAAATTTGTGATCACTTGTTTGGCAACTCAATATTAAAACGATAATTACTGGACATGTTGGTCTCTTTACAGCTTGCATAATAAACACATAATTAAGTGTTGAGTTAATGAGTTCTCTTAAAGTATGGATGGCAATCCTAATGTGCCCAACAGTCGAGACTTTGCTGCATTGCCTTGATGAAACACAAAGCCGAAGCCAATTCAGCTCATTGTCATTTGATAGAAGATGAGTCACTTCCATTCAAACAAACCACACACCAGTTTAACAGTCTTTCTGTTGTTGTTATGAAACCCCAATTAAACCACAATAATAGAAATAATAATAATAAAACAAAAAAATACTTTTTCTTACTGTTATTTGAAGGTCGTATTAAAACTGAAAGTTTTACATTGCCTTCATCAGTTGTTTTTATGACTTTAATTGGATTTTATATAAAGATGTTATTATTTTACCCTTATCCAAAACTCAGATGTTCAGTAATAAACTATAAAATATCAGTACATTTAAACTAGAACAATATAAACAAAAAGTGAAATGTGAAATTCATCAACCACTCCGCTATTTATTTTGTGTATCTATCTATCTATCTATCCATCCTTCCTTCCTTCCTTCCTTCCTTCCTTCCTTCCTTCCAACCATCCATCCATCCATCCATCCATACATCCATCTTTCATTCCATTCCATTCCATTCCATATTCCAGACAATTATCTGTACATGATGGTTATATATATATATATATATAGATATATATATATAGATAGATAGATAGATAGATAGATAGATAGATAGATAGATAGATAGATAGATAGATAGATAGCCTGTTGGACAATTCAATTTGAGAAACATGAGTTCAAGAGAAAAGTATGTTTTATAGGAGTTTTTTTTATTTATTTATTTATTATTATTATTATTCCATTGCCCCTTAGCTTGACGCACAGTATTTCCATGTAAATATTGTTTATTAGGTGTTGTTTGTCAGAGAATGTAAGGCCAGGGCAATGTTTTTCTGTCACAGATTTCCACCCATCCATGAATATCTGATGCATCAATTTGTGTTTAAAGAGACATACAATGTTGAGGAGAAAAGAGCATAATTTGACGGGGGTAATCCTTTGTAAGACTCACCCTGAAGTTGCCTGCGGGAGAATAGAACAAGAGAGCAGATTCTCACTTCTGGCTGAATTCACAACTGTTATCTGGTTTCCCTTGTTCCCTTGTTTAGTGATATTGCATTCTGCTCTTTGATATTCCGGTTAATCCTTCAAGTAAAAAGATTTAACTTGAGATTATGCTGTTTCTATGAACGCTGGCTCTTGCTCGCTCTCGCGTGTCTGAGCGAATGCTCCTGAGGCGATGTCATAATTCGAATCCTACAGAGAGACAGCGGAAGAGGAAGCAACGGGTTTCCCATTGGTGCCGTCGTTCACATCTACATCATCTATGGTGCCTAAATCTGTATATGACCTTAATTGAACGCAGTTTAAATACATTTTAAATCTCAATTTAACAAATTGCTTGATGGCTGAGAAGGATTGTAGAAGTTATTTTATGTCATTTTGACATGTCACTCATTTTTTTCCCCAATTTCTTTAGAGAACAGTAAAGTGCTTGGCTCGTGATAAGAGTTGGGACTGATAACCACTTATAACAGTCACCAGCTTGATGTTAGATTAGACACTTCAACTCCCCGCTTCATTTTAACTCTCTAAAGCACGTAGTGCCACTGTTCACAAACTAACCCACTCTATCATTGCCATTTCATTACTTCATAATGCACAACAAGACCCTCAAACACGTTTTACATTGTTTTCTAACAGTGAAGAAGCAGAAGCCTTTATAAATATATAATTTATTACAATAACAGTTTTTACCAACTGCTTACACACACAATCTTTTCATGTCACACGATTTTTGAAACCTCTCACTCAAAGTGCAAAACTACATGTCAAATCTTCAAAACCAGAAGCTATTTCTCAGCCTTTGACTCAGTTTTCAATTGCATAAAACACTTTTTTCAAAACACCACACACAATTCTCTACCTAAAACTCAAAGATCTATCAGGAAGTGACTTGTTTTCCTTTTCCAAACACAGCCAATCAAAATGCTACACTTATTCCCCAGGTCACATAGACACAGTCCTCACATGTGCAAACACTAATTGCTTAACTGATCACTATCCAATCACTGCTTTACTTTACAGTAGTATAGATAGGCCTATAAATAGGTCAGAGGTCAGATTACCTGTCAGATTACCAGTAATGTTTGCCTAATAAATATTTTCTGTTTCTACATTGCGTTGGCGTTTCCGGTGTACTTGTTACCTGTCTCAGCAGATTCATTTCACTGTAGAAAATTGTATTGAAATGTACGTAGATATAAGCCTATGAAAGACCAAAGAGCTTTAGATTTATAACAGGAGTGTTTACATGTTATATTCAAAAAGTAATTGTTATGAAATAAGTGTTTGCCATTTGTTGCAAATGCTTAATTCTGACATGTGTTCACGGCATTTTGAATGCAGTGTTGCATTTTGAAGGAGATGTGAGGCATTTTGTGTGTGCAGTTCTGAGAATTGTGTGTAGAGTTTTGAAAAAAGGAGACTTCGTTTTGAAACTGTAAGACGTGCTATTTTAAGTAAGAAAAAAAAACTTTTTGGTCAGGATTTGTGGATGCAACACAAAACGTATATAAAATAAAAAAATAATCCTTGCTGAATAAAAAACATTTTTAAACAAACAAATACATTGATAAATATTCACAAATTGGAATATTTTGTGGTATTTTTTTTTTTTTTTTTTTTTATAACATCACATTCAATACAGACTGCAAACTCACATATTATCAAGTAAAATATGATTTATTTCACCATGGCACTGAAGATTAAAGTAAAGTGGTGGAGACAATACAGCAGACGGGACATTCTGCAAAATTAATGGGAGAAATGATATGAGGTGACACAGTATGTAGGTTTGGAAGAGGTGAAAAGGTCAAAAAAAGTCCTTTATTTGTGTATTTATTTTGATTTTGAAGCATCATCTTTATAAACACTTCTGTCAATTTAAAAAAATAGCTGCAAAGGGTGTTACCAAAATGACCAGTAAGTAGATTGACTTGCCTTAAAGGGGCTTTGGTATGGAATTATGATATTAAATTACAGAGTCAGGTTTTTCTTCTTCTGTAACAAATTGAATGCTGCATATTTCGCACACATAATAGCCCGAGGGCCTCTCATTTGGCAGCTTGCAAACCAATGTGCTAAGGTCTATCAGGTCTGCTATTCTAACGGCTTCTCTTTTCTTGCCCTGAATATGAACTCCTGCCTTACTCATTGTGATTCACTTCTCATGGCCTGTTGTCAGTGGCTCCGCTGAAGTCTAAACGGCTGAAAAGCCCCTGTGAGTCTTTTGATACCTGTTCATTTGATTGGCCAGATTTTGAGTTGGTGTTTTGGTCATAGTCTTAGCCCTCTACTGTTAAATCGTTAATGCTTTTCAAATAACAACAGTTGCGGGACACTTGATTGGCTGTAGTGTGTATGTGTTGGCACATGGGGTGGTTGCCTAGTAACATCATCTGTCTGCATGCAAGGTCTTTGCATTGTGTTAGGAATTCTTTAAAGGTAACATGTTCCCAAGGAAATCAATTGAGACGATCAAAAATACTTTTTATTTTCTTTTTTCGATGGAAGTTCTTGAGCGCTGTCACAGGTTATTATTGTCTGATGTTTAGCGGTTTGAAGAGCATCTCGATATATTAGTGGCACCTAATTGCATTACCTGTGGGGAGACGGATGGCGCCAGCTAAAATGGTTGGCTGTGGCTCAAGCTGTGTTGAAGGCAAGTGCATCTTTACAGCTTTTACATCCATTTCCAGCTGGGATCTTTTATTGACAACTAAGTGATTTTTTTCTCTTTTTTTTAATTCCTTAATGCTTCATTTTAGCTATTTTGCCAGTCTAGTTGCAGTAGGCATTCTCATTACCTGAGTAATAATACAATGAAAAAAAAATGTCTGTTCTTTATGTGACTGGTACACTAGATATGTGTGACTATATTTTCACTGGGAATAAAAAGATGGCATCACCTAATAACCAGTTTTTGCATATTGTTGTTGAAGTACACAACACTGATGGGGTATTTTGTAACTGTGATAATAACCAGATCAACTTTAGCACAGCAACAGTATTTCTAAAAATACTCCAGATCTGTTTGGTGACCTGTTGGTCATTGAAACCCTTAAATTGACCGACTTCCTCTTCTAGATGAAGTATTTGTTTATTCTTTGTTTTATTTATTTATTCATTAACATTTTGGCCCTAGCCTGACCTGACCAGAACTGAATAAAGATGCACAATCCCACCTACGCAATTAGTTATATTATACACTAAATGCATACGGTTTTTGCATTTTTTTATTACATATATGATATAATATATGTGTGTATATATATATATATATATATATGTGTGTGTGTGTGTGTGTGTGTGTGTGTGTGTGTGTGTGTGTGTGTGTGTGTGTGTGTGTGATGTGCATCTAAAAGTGGCTTATTACTTAGGTTGCATGTTAAGATGATGATTTAACAAAACAAAAAAAAAAGACATTTTTGTAGTTTATTTTAAAGCCAATTACTTATAAAGGCAATTACTGGAAATTAGGATAATGTGCAAAACAGCAGCGGCAATTATAGTCTAACAACTTGACATTCTAGCCAATATTTTCATGTTTCTGATGAAACCTTGTTCTGTCCTTGTCTCTAAACAGAACCAAAAATATCTCCTAACAATCCTTACAAACATTTTAATTGGGGGTTAACGACAAGGGGAAGTATTTTATTTTATTCCTTTTTTTTCACAGGCAAAAGCACTAGCGCATTTCAGGTGTTCGTCGTGAAGTGAGAAAAGTAATGTTTCAAGTTTAAGCAGGTCTTTTGGGAGCCTTACCTATCGGGACCGTTAATCTTACGCCATACAGCTGTTTCATTAAAATACATAATGCATCAAGTGCAGTTATTTCATGGCATTGATCAGCACTTGAATAAATTGAGTTGGAATTCTATTAACATAACCAGTTAAGCATAAAGTAAGATGAATATTTAACAATAGTGCAATATTGCATGTGTAAACCCCTTCGCTTCTTTAAGTGGTATTTAAACGACTCTAACAGACTATATGCGTCTGAATAGTACGCATTCCTTATTATCGCATAATAAACATTCAGGCGATATTATCTTGGATCTCCTCCACAGACATAAGTGCTTCTTTTATATGGAATCATTAAATGAACCCTGATCAAAAGAACCACCAACATCATGTAGAGTCTAGATATCCAGTTATTTCCGGCCCATTTTACGGCGTGTTTTACAAATTTGTTGCAATGAAATGTTCGGTGCGATGAAATCTACTCGGCGGCTCCTTGTTTGTGGCGCCTGTCTCGGTTTGCTCTTTGTCTGTGGGCTACAGCCTGACTCCCTGCCTCTCCCCAGTGGCCTCCTGGCTCTCTCCTCTCCTTTCCACACCACAATGCATTTGCATGTACTCTCATTTAAAGCAATTAGGCCCTAACCTGTCAGCCTGACCGGTGGCCTCCATCTCACTAAATGCACCTTTAATGTTTGTGTCTGAGTTTAGTCTTTGTGGGCCCGAGTTGACAAAGCATTGCATTTCTGTATTGTGAATAATTAGGCCAATTATTTCGAGCGGATAGCGATTAAACATATGCGTTTTTCCGATTCAATCCGGCAGGGGTCTGTCACTCCGTTCCACCCGGGCCGCTCGCTGACCCAAATTAAGGCAGAAATCCCTCCCCCTGCTCCCCATCAACTTCCACAGCAATGGCAGGAGAGGCAGCTAGAGTACACTGCCTTAATAAAACAGTAATGATAATGACTATTGGTACTGCTGCGCTCGGCTCTAAGACATCAGGCTGACGGAGTCTTGTTTTATAGGACAGCTAGTAGCGGCCGACAGCCTGATTTATCCAGAGTTCATTTAAACCTCTATTTAGCAGATAACACTAATTTTTTTAGTGTTATGGGGTTTCCGCTGATTGTTTTTGTGTGCGTGAGGTGGTTTTGTGGGTGCAGAGTTGAGACTGGTTGAAAACGATTAGGTTAAGCAGCATTAGTTTGTTTAAAGATTCTTAGGTCTACTGAATTATTATTATTGCTGTTGGTCACACATCATTTTATGAACACAATGCTTTCCTAGATTAAGCCATGTCATGTCATGGATAATCTTCTCAGCTTGTCGTAGTCACTTGTAAGCGCACATCGAAAACGCTCGATTCTTTGATGCGTTACATCCCCGTGCCCTGCTAGGGTCATCGAGAGCTTTGAGCAAACCATCTGTCAAGAAACGTGTCAGGAGCTGACCCAAATTCTGCCTAAGTCAATGCAGGTCTTTGTTGGCGTATCGAGCTTCCTCACGGACAAAGCGCAGTTGTTTTCAGACTGACCCCCATTTTCTGACTCCATGCAAATGGGAAGGCAAAATGCAGTCATGTTAGAAATATTGACAATGTATTTGCCTCTAACGTTAATCATGGCTCACAAGTGAGCCTCTATGTGATGTTTAATATTATGGCTATCCATTGGCATCGCTCTGCACTCCAGAGTTGGGGAGTTGATAAGATATTACATGCCATGTTTTAAAGGGACTCCCACGCAGCACTGCGAGGCAACTAATGCTGCCTCTCACAGCAACAGAGAAAGCAGGAGAGCGAGCTATCAAATGTGACTGTCAGTCAGACTCTAGGGAGCCACTTCCCCATTGATGACCATGAAAAGGTTGCCACTACAGTGTTTATTAGCAAGTAAAAAAAGCATCTGTTTTTACATTTTTCACTTCATGTCATCCTTTTGCCTCCTCACTGCAGGCTAAACGCAAATCTAAATGTGCTAAGCTCCTTTAGCATGGAGAGAATAAAGAGAGAAATCGATGCTTTGTGTATCGCCATCTTTATATTCTTTCGAGGTGGGGTGGGTTCTTCTGTTGGGAAAGCTCCTTTTGAATCTACTTTTTCAAACACATGTAGGAGACATTGAAGCTTTTAAGTGCACAGACGCTTTGAAACAGTGAGTTCTGCCTTTTTCTGATGTGCTATGTGGGCGATATAAATGCAGACTCATTTATTAGACGGCTGTAATTAATGTGTTTGTTGAGTCCACTCAAAAAAATTATAAGAATGCCTTCAAGGGCACAATAACTGGATTGTGTGCTTTATTTGTGGAAATATGTTGTCTCTTGTGTGTTAAATAAATCACTGAGCAAATGATATTGGGCGTTGTGGGAGTGTGATTAGGAGACAGGGGCAGAGTTTGTGTCATCTTAGTTAGATCAGGCCCATTTACACACAACTGTTTGTCATGTGGCAGGTGCGGGATCTTCTCAAATAAGACGTAATGAGGACATGTAAAAACAAAGTTTGAGGAGGAATACATTTACATACTTTTTAATATTTTCACAGTCTTCTTACATTTCTGCCGAATGTCATATTACAGTAAGTAACACCACTGGGTACAGGTTCAAATATGCACATGCATGAAAAATAGATGTGTATACTACTGTTCAATTATTATTATTTGTTTTCCTTTTATTTATTTATTTATTATCATTATTTTTTTAAAGGCTTCTCTTTTTTATGATTATTTGATTTATGGAAAGTTATATATATATATAGACCTTAAACTTTGAATGGTGGTGTTATGATTGACTTCTGAAATTACCTTAAAATAAATAAATAAATAAATAAATAAATATTTGTAAGTGTGTGTGTGTGTATTATATATATCCTCAAAAGTGTATTGCAATTTGTGTAGATTTATTTGCATCTACTAACTATTGTTGTATATTTCCAATTATGTATTATACCATTCACCAGATGCTTTTATCCAAAGTGTTTCACAACCGTGGAATAATACAACTAAAGTAATTCATCCTAGGGAGACAGAAACAAGAAGTAAGCAAACATGATGTTCGCCTATTCTTTTATTTATTGTCACTTTCTTCAAACCATTAGTCAAAAAATTTTCAGTAAAAATGGCAGATGTCATAATTTAGGCGGGCAAGGAGATTGTAGAGCACCCGTTGACTTTCTCAGGGGGCAAATTTCTGAGAGGGCCGTGGGGTTTGGGATGCCCAAAGTAGCTGAGGTTAGTACCACATGTTATTTACATATTATATTTTCATGAGTTTCCATTTTGGCAAAAATTGTAGAAAATTTTGAAGTTTATATTGAAGAATATTCAGAAGAATATTGTGTGGTGTTTCGTGTTGTTACATCAGAAAACAATGTGGGAAATAGACTGAGGAAGACACTTATTGTTTCCTCTAGCTTTGAGAGTTTCTGTAGGGGAGACCAGGAAGTGTTGTAACATGCAGTGAGTTGAAAACAACATTAGTTTAACCAATTAGAAAAGAGCTACAGGGGTGATATCCACCAACCTCCTGATGTGACTGCAGAATTTAAACGTCTTCTTAGAAATATAAAGGACAGACATTTATGAATTGGTTTGCAATCAGGTTAATCTATGTCAAATTTCATATGATCTGGTGTAAACTTTGTCAGCAGATTTAATTTGATCCACATAGTGTTAATTAAAAAGTCTGGGGTCAAGTAATCATTAAATGTCTCAAGAGTTATAATGCTAGAAATATATTTCAAATAAATGTTCTGAACTTTAGATTTTTTAGATTCATTGAATTTAGTAGCTGTATACAGGGCAGCCTTTCTCTCTCTCTCACACACACACACATCTGCACAGATTTTTTAGATTAATCAATTTCAGTAGAAGTACACAGGGCATCCTCTCTCTCTCTCTCTCTCTCTCTGTCTCTCTTACACACATACACACACACACACACACACACACACACACACACATCTGCACATAACCTGACTCTACTTGTCCTCTTGCTGTACAAAGGCACTTTAATCACAGAAAAACCTGGAAAGTGCTCTTCTCTTTTCACTACAGTTTTGTTCTTACATGTCTCTTCAAGCATGTACCCTGCTTATCTTTCATATCTGTGTGTGTTTATATATATATATATATATATATATATATATATATATATATATATATATATATGTGTGTGTGTGTGTGTGTGTGTGTGTAATTTTCAGAGTTTCTCTGATGATATTTGGAAAAAAGTTTGTGGGGGTTTATCTCATGAATTTGAAAAGAGTATGATTTGTAATTAAAATTTTGTGGGAGTTTTTCCACTTTTCGAGAAAAAATACGCAGCTCCTTCAAATTTAAGAGATTTTACCAGATTGCTTTCAGCTACACATTGTGTAAGCATCATCATTTAAATGTGTGACAAATGTATTCATGAAACACAATTCCATTTATATACAATCATTTTTTTTCTTAGATTCTAGATTCTTACATAACATGTTTTCCATAAGTATGTTCAGTGTTCAGTTTTAAAGGCATTATAACATTATTAATAAGCATGACTTTAATACGACTTTAGATAAAAATAACAATAATAAGTACAGCAAGCAGTTATTTGTAGGCAATAAAACAATACAACATTGCTGCTAAATGCATAACTGTAACCATCCTTGAATTCTGATGTCCATTTGGGACAAAATTATTTGCACCCTGGTTCACCCAGGCACTTCTGCATTCAGTTTGAGACAGAATCTGTCGTCATCATCAAATGCGGTGTGGATGCTGTGACATAAAACATTTTCTTAGTTGTCACAGAAGCCATCCATCCTATAGTTAAACAACACTGTGAACTATATTAAACATGCATTTTCAAATGCTAATTCTGCATTATACCGACTTGATTTTCAGCTTATCGGCAGAAGCTCTATTCTGAGGTAGGCAAGCGTATCCTCGGTTTGAGCATGTCAGACTGCCTTACTGTTGCTCAGTGAGCTCTTTGTATGCCTTGTAAGTAGACACCCATTTGACAGTTTTTTCAAAGAATGTTTCAGAATGTTTCAATACCTAAGGGGAGGTGTGCAAGGAAGGAGAAATCACAGAGGCAATTCAGTTATGCAAATCACATCACACTCTTTTCATTAATCCCACCTGAACATTGCAAACTCTCTGTGCAGAACCTGGAGAGAGAAAGAGGAGAGAGAGAGAAAAAAAACATGAAACTTTTTCAATCTATCTATCAATGCCTTAATGTGATAAAATTATGACAGAAGGAGTTATGTGACAGTTTTTATTGGCTCTATGATAATAAAAACCCCGGCAGACTTTGACTGTCATGAGAGGTATTTTAAATAATGTGTACATCACAAAGGCTTCACTCTTCAGACTAACCAACACATTTTTGACTTGATGCTTCATTTGATCAAGACATACTGATCTGTAATTTCTCTATACCACCATAAAAAAATAATATTATTTTAAGATATTCCCCATTCATTCATTCATTCATTCATTCATTTATTTATTTATTTATTTATTTATTTATTTATTTATTTATTTATTTATTTATTTCATTGTTTGTATGTTTTTTTTTTTTTTTTTTTTTTTTTTTTTTATTAAAACTTTGATCTAGCAAGGTTTTGGATACACTGATTTAGCAATATATATATATATATATATATATATATATATATATATATATATATATATATATATATATATATATATATATATATATATATATATATATATATAGACACACACACACACACACACACACTCACACACAAAGAAACCTGAAAAAAAGTTTCCACAAAACTGTTACTTAAAATGGTAATGATATTTCAAAATATTGCTGGCTTTTTTATCAAATAAATGCAGTCTTGAAAAACATAAGATCCTTCCTATATGTAAAGTCCTCATAAGCATCATAAATAAAATAAAAAAAATAAATAATAAATTAATTAAAAAGTTACATTCGTTTTTTTTATCTCTCTCTAATTGATTCTTTCATCAAACACATTCTCACAATACTGAAACGCAGCTTCATTTACTCTTCTGCTGATGTCTTATTTATTTATTTGTCACTCAATTTTTCCCTTTGAAGTGTCAACTGTGGGATCGAGTTGTAAAAAATATCCCAGCCAAATCCCATCAAATACTCTATAAACAGGAGAACTGAGGGAATATGTCATGCTAAAAGCATAATTGGCATTATACATTCTGTTTAAAATCTACATCAGGGGATCCGGACCGACAAGTCCTCATTAAGCCTCTGGCCTCTGCCTTGCTGGAGAAATAAAAGTGATTGCTGTAATTACACCAGCGAGAATGAGGATGAGAAGGAGGAGGAGGAGGAGGAGGAGGCACTTCTGGCTACAGGTGGCTCTGATTAAGTTTAATCTGGCAGCCCTCCTCTTTCCTAGCTCTTCTCTAGGCTCTATGCCTCTAGGTGCAATGGCTCGGAGGCAGCCTTCCATAATGAGCTCCTCAGCTACACACTGGATACCCTGGAGTACAGTCCCTACAGAGCCGTAATGAGCACTCCAGTGCAGCACTCTGTACTTGCAGCCAAGGGCTCCAAGCCGGCCTCCCTGTAGACAATGGCACATGGGTGGGCACAGCTTGTTCGCCATTCTCCTCTCAGTCGGTCCCCAGGGTGCTTGTATGGAGGGGTGGCTGGGAGCCTGCAGTTGGCAGCGGTTGCCTCGCAGGGAGAGGCGCTCGTCTTGGCCCACTGACAGCCCTCCTTCACATCCAGCAATCGTGTGGGTAGTGAGCGTGAAAGGCGAGAGGGAGAGGTGGCCTGTCGCTCAGAGCGAGCAGAAGGCACGTGAAGATCTTCTGGATGGACTGCATCAGTGGGGTGGGAAACACTTTACTTCCCACAGCATTTAATATACTCTTACATGCTTTATTCTGTTGAAAGAAGTCTCTTATGCTCCCAAGGCTGTATTTAATCGATCAAAAATACAGTAAAACAGTAACATTGTGAAATATCATTACAATTTAAAATAACCATTTTCTATCTGAATATTTTGTAAAATATGACAAAGGACCCATTACCACTACCATTACTCCAAACTTAATATATATATATATATATATATATATATATATATATATATATATATATATATATATATATATATATATATATATATTATTTAAAAAATGATACTTGAAATGTAAACTGAAATAACATAAAATATAAATTATAAAATATAGTTAGTTTTCCGGTCAACCATTTATCGTTTACTATTTACCATTCACTTGATATACTAAAATAACTAAAACTAAAATAAAAATTTGTAAAAACTGTATAGACATATTTAAGAAAAGCTAAGCCAAATTACAAAAACATCACAACATTTCTTGAACTTTAACAAAAATTCACATTAAAGTAGAAAATATAAGGAAATAAAATCAAATTCAAAATATTAATGTTAAAAACAGTTGTGCTGTACAATAAAATAAAATAAAATAAAAACTTTTGAAAGGTTGTGCATTCAGATTTATTCATTTATGTTTGTATAAAAAAAATTAAAGATGAGCACCTCAGTCAAATCATGATGGTTTTATTTTATTTTATTTTATTATATGATTTTTTGCTGAATATAAAGGGAAAAGACTGAATGTCTTCTAGATAGACTGGATCAGTGGTGTGGGAAAACGATTTACTTCCCAGACAGTGTTTAAGAAGACACTGACTTTTCGTAGCATTTGTGATGCGTTCGCTCTTAGTCTTTTGATTATCTTCATTATTTAAATGGATTTGCATAACAATCAGCTAGATTTTATTAGCCGGTGAGATGCAGAAAACAATCAGTGCGCTGCAGTGTTGATGCAAGACTCTTAATTACAATGTTGAATAATGTCAAGCAAATGAATCAAGCCATGCACCTCTCACATCAGCTTTCATCAGGATGGAGAGATACAGGGAGCGCGCTCATTACGCTTGCAGAGTGTGTGGGTCGTCAAACAGGGGGCCGAGGTGATGCTGAAGTGCTCTGTAGGTTAGCTTTTAACTGTTCCACAATTACGGATATAGAGGGAAATATGATAATATTGTTTATACGTTGCGACTGGCAATGGCCGACTTTTTTATTTATTCTTTTAATTGCTCTGTATTTTAATAAGCTCGCCTCTCTTGATCTTGGACAGACACGGTGTTGGCTAGCGCTGTCTTTTCTGAAACAGCTCCATCTGGGAATGAGGATTACATAGTTATTATCTTGGGGGAGGATTAAGGATTTGTGTCTATCACTGGGAGGTGCAGCAAATAAATCTCAACATGCTGTTAATACATTGTCTCTATCAATCCTTTTGTAAAAAAAAAAAAAAAAAAAAAAACACACGTACATGATGGTGATGAGGGGTTTTTGGGTTTACTGCTGCATGTCCTGTTTGGGAGGTGGGATTTATTGCAATAGTGTTTCATTGTCAGACATAATACACTGGATTCTGCTGTTCTGGAGCACTCAAGCTGTAGAGAGATCAGAAAGTAAATTCATTCTTGAAAAACCATGATTGAAAATTGAGAAGAGGATACAGGGTGATACGGCTCCGCCGCTGTAATGTTATGAATATATACTGTACGCTTGTATGTGGCATGACAGACGCATTGTTTGAGTATAACCTTAATCCTAAATCAAATTTTGATATATTATTCTGTACGACAGGTTTCCTCATACAAACCTATGACATTGTGAAGGGTCAGAGTCAGAAATTAAGCTTCTAAAAAGTATAATGCATTTAAAACCCATTAAAATATGTCAGTACAATGTTTATAAGGCTACATTTATTTAATCAAAAATACTGTAAAACACCAATATTTATTTTATTAAAAAAAAAAAAAATAAGTCTAAAATAGCAGTTTTGTATTTTGAAATGTAATTTACTCCTTTGATGTATTTTTCAGCGTCACGTGATCATTCAGCAATCATTCTAATGTGCTGATTTGCTGCTCAATAATTGTTATTTATTATTATTATCAACTTCAAAAATGTGAAAACATGCTTCAACATTCTTTTAATGGATACATTTTAAAAGAGCAACATTAATCTACAAAAGAAATCTAACAATAATAACAATAAGTCTTCATTGCTGACATTTTTTTAACAATTTAATGCATCCTTACTGAATAAATATATGGATTTCTAAAAATAAACAAATGTATCCACGCTTTTGAAATGCCCCTGAAAATCATATCCAAAAAAAAATATTGCACCTAAATAAACAAATAAATATTTTTGCACTGCTTGGGGTGCAGTTAAACAACTAACCTTTTTCCATCCTTTAGCAGTATTTGACATTTGAAATTGTTAACATGAATCAATATAACCGTTTGCCCTCAAACATGTCATAGGTTTGTCTACGAACATGTAGACCACGGATGCCCCTGGCCTGAAGTGACCTTTGGTATCACAGCAACCTGATTTGATCTTCTGTGCTGTATGGAAAACAGAAGCCCACAAAGTCTACTCTTATCCTCATCTAAACCTATTAGCTCACCAGGTTACAATGGTAACACTCCTCAAGTAGCAAAACAAGTACCACACCTGTTACTGCAGGCTGACCACCGATTGCTTGCAAATATGCAATGTATGTTAAAAGCATTGATGTGTAAGTGTGGAAAGCCCTGTTACTAACTGAGCACGCAACCTGATTTGATAACCCTGAGTCGAGCTGTAGGATTAAGAGGAGCATGCTGCTAGAATTAGTTTAATCATCATGAAGGACGTCGCCGTAAATGGAGACGACGTGACATTGTCTTTTCAAACAGCCTCTTTATTAGTGCTGTAATCCAGAGAGATACAGCCTGCCAGCGGTTCCTCTTTGAACGGCTTACCTTTGTTCCATCCACAATTGCCGCCACACGTTTGGTCCGTCCTAAGAGTCCACACCATCACAACAGCCATTTAGATAATTCAGTGTTGTGCAGACAGAAAGAAAATGAAAGAGAAATGAGTGGCAGGAGAGAGAAAGGAGATAATTAGTTGTGAAAAATCTTGGCTTAGTCCATGTAATTCCTGTGGATGTGAGGATTTCATATCATTTAATCAAAAAGCCTTGGATTCCTGTCATATCACCTGAAATATCAGCATGATCTACAAAAATTCATGTGCATCATATACAGTTTTAGACATGATTAGGTACCAATGCTTTGAAATAGAAAGGCCATTTTTTATCGCCACTGCATTGTCTTAAAAATATTCTGAGGTCTTTATTTTGTTTTTGTGATCAAATCAAAATTTTCAGCACCTTTACTCCAGTCTTAATCTATCTATCTTTGTGGAATCTTCCACCTTTTGTGGAAACCATGAAATGTTATTGTGTATTTCATTTGATGAATAGAAAGTTCAGCATTTACTTGAAATACAAATATTAAGTAGCATACAGTAAGTAGTATGTCCAGTATTAAAAATGATCAGGAACACATTGCACTGATATATAATGGCTTTTTAGTACACACTGCTTTTGTGTAAAATATATATATTTCTTAAAACGTAATTTATTCCTGTGATGCAAAGCTGAATTTTAAGCATCATTACTCCAAGCTTTAATGTCACTTAATCTTTCAGAAAAAATTCTAAGATGCAGATTTAGTGCTCTTAAAAAGTACTTTTTTCTTTTTATTATTATTGTTGAAAGCAGTTGTTCTGCTTAATATTTTGTGAGAACCATGTATACATATATATATGCATTGCATTGAAATATAAAACCTTTTTTCTTTTTCCTATTTTTTTCCATCACTGCATTGGCACAAAATGTTCTGAGGTCTTAATGATTAGGATTCGTGTTTCTCAACATAAAGATAACTATTTCACCTCTACAGCAACATTTGGACCGAATGCTGTGTAATTCAGTTAACAGCCTGCAATTTGCATATGAGGTTACCAATTATACTTCAAATTTTGACTTCCCTTTTATCCCAGAATTGAATCTCTCAGACATCCAGTGCCCTAATCTGACCACCACGGTGTTAAATGTCACATAACGGCTGTATTTAGAGGCAGTACGTCAACCTGCCAGCATTTGATCACACAGTTGCATCTTTATACCATACTGTGCTTTTTAGCAGCTGAAGAAAGGGAAATGAGAGCAAAGATTTGAAAAGAAGAGAAAATACAAAGAATTAGAGCATCATCCAGGATCAGTTTGCTTTTAAAATACGCTGTTATTTGTCCATTTGAACCCGACATACATACGACCGCTGTGTTTTCCGTCTCAATCTTATAAGCCAGGCTCGAGTTGTTCCACTGACAGTGGCTTAAGCAACAGATGACTCAACCGAACAATATGCTTATAAACCACTTAGACTCAAAAACAAGAGCCAAAGAAAAGCCTCTAAGTGTTGAAGTGCTCGTATTAAGCATTTTACGAAGCAAAACATAAATCCATTATGACTTGCTTTAAAGTCAGTGTTATTAAGGCTGAACGCTAAAGCTGGGTCAATCCGAGTTTCTGTGCCACATTTTATCCCAGAATCACAATATTTATAAAGGATGCAGGGAAAATAAAAGTATTGTTTTCTTCACGAATCTCAAATGAATTATGATGAATTATTCAGTGCAACCAAATACCAGTTAACATTTTCAGAAACAAGACATTAAATCACAGCGGAGACTTCGACGCCATTCAGAAAGAGCTGTATCTTGTCCCACACATTCTACTGGATGAGCTCTTTTCTGGAGCAGAGGAGAAGTTAGGCAAAGCTGGTTCTTCTGCTCCTCTACCTCAGAGACCAGGATCAGCAGGCAGAATCCTTTATTTGTCCCAGAGTTGAGTGTGTGAACACTTGGCCTGGTCCCTCGGTGCTGCCAGGATCAGAGATGTGCGTGGCCGTGGTCTCTCTGCTGGCAACACACAAAGCCGGCTTGGAATGACAAATTGGTCTGAGACACCGCCAGGCACATGCCAAGAAACGCTCCCAGAACACACCACACCAAATTGGCAATCTCAACTAAGTTTAGACAAGCTGAACCCACAGGCACACTGAACATATCTGCAGGGTTTGTGTGCGCGCATGACACTATAGGATGTTTGTGCATAATTATGAGGTGCTTTGTTTTTAACGTGTGTGATGCACACATTCATAATGCCTTTTATTTTGAATGGTAAACAGTCTCTGAGGGAGGTGTCCCATTTATTCTTTCTTTTGTTTTTATTCATTATATGGAAAAGCATTTCGGATTCAGCGATTTTTGGTTTTAAAAATAAGGTACTATTTGTTTTCTGATTAACTTATTCAAATCTAATTCAGTACTCATAAAATAATGTAGAGGTTAAGGTTACATCCCATATAGCATTCTGTACGCTTTTCATAAGTGTATTTGCATTATTTGACAAAGATTACGTATGTTTCAGTTTACAATGATCTAGTGACGCGGTGGTGCCATGTTCATGTTGCAAAGGCTCCAATTTATTTAGCCAATTTAACTTTAACTTTTAAATTCAATGTGATTCAGTCATCAAATCCTACCATTTTTTTAATGTTGATTTATGAATTCTAAACAAGTGCAATGGTCTTTTTTTACAATCATTGTTCTTTTAACTTATTAAAATTAGAATGAGACAAATCCTTAATGTCATGCCACTGGCAAACATGCAGGACCAAAACTTCCCTAAAACTTCAACACTGTTCTTTTGGCTCCCTCTCAGGTACATGATATTTTCTTCAGGCAGTGTGAATATAAACTATGTGGTGGTTGTTGTCTTGTTATGTTCTAGTTGTTTTATTCCAGTGTACACTATCCATCCAATACTAAAACTAATTTACAAACCACATATACCAATAGTCCAAATATGGGTAAAAAAAAAACATAATTTACCTTTTTTTCCCTCTGTTTTACCATCTATGAATTTAGACTGGATATGAATAACAGGACTTATTTCGGTATATGGCAGCTAGATACTTTGACTGCCTGATAGGTTTTTGTTTGTTTGTTTGTTTGTTTTTGCCATTAAAATAATATGCGGCCTCTCCTTGATGGTTTGTGCCCGAAACCGTGCTTTATCATGATTTCAGGTGGACCACTCAAACTGAAAGCTTCCATCGCTTGAAGCCGCATTTCGAGTCGTAGTGGATTTTATCTCGAAGAGAGAACAATAAAATGCATTTCTTTTTCTATGTCTGCATAAAATGTATGAGACTCCAGCTCACAGTTCAGGCCTCATATCAGTCACAAACTAAAATTCCCTTTGTTTCTTTTGGGGGGTGGAAGTCCCAAATATGATAAATGTACAGTACGGTCCTCTGATTGTATGGCCGAGGCCGCCGCTAAATTACACTGCTCAGTTTGAGGCTCTGAGCTTTAAACTGCTAATGATCAACTGTGAAGAAGCACTTTGATAGCAGTGATGGGGGACTTTAAAGCAGATCTACTGTTGTGTACAGGGCACCCGCTTCACACTGGAAACCCTGTACCATTATGTCAGAAATAAGGGATGTCGAAAATGGAAACAGGAAGAAAGATCCAGGAAAACAGAATAAGTTGCCTAACCCACTCCAAAGGCAGACATGCTGAATGCATAAGTATTACAGCATTAAGGAAGACACATCTGATAACTGCATTGGGTACTAACTTAGTAGTGTGAAATACATTCAACCTGTTTGATTCTTTATTTTACACATCTGTCATCACAATGTCATTTTATGTGGTGCCACTGCTGCTATATGATCTACTGAGAATTATTTTTCTTCTTTTTTCTTCTTTTGTGTTTTGCAAGAACAAAAAACATGAAAGTCACGTGATCGAAAGCATCTGATAATCCTTGAAATACAGATTTAATCCCATAGAGAGAAATGTGGGTGTTGTTGTTGCCTCCTCGTATATCTTTTTTCGGTCCGCTTTTTCATATTACAACGATAACAACAACAACAGAAAGTGTCATACAAGGAGACAACAAAATCAAGAGCGTGTGAGGGGTGTGCAACTTATTTAACGCTCGGTACTCTTGAGTGTCAGCCAGGAAGTAACAAGTACAAAGTCTCCTAGTGTGTGAGGAGAATGTTACTGGACCAGAGCATCCTCGCTGTGCCAGGCTGCCAGAAAAGCCCTGCTCCTTATTTTGCCTTGGGTGAATGGTGCTCTTGTTTGATAGTTTAAATGGGAGTCGTCTGAGATTGCGGTGAGTCTTCTCCACCTGGTGCATATTGGAGAAGACAAGTTAATGTGACGACGTCAGACCCTCTCTTTAAGACTGCTTTTAAGGTGAAAGTACTTCGCCACTCGCTCCTGCCAATTCTCAGCCTGAGGTTTTTTATCTCTTGAGGGATGGCTGAGAGAAAGAGAGTAATAGAATTATTTGCGGGTTCGCTTAGGAACTGTGTTGCCAGCACCATTAATATCAAACAGAAGGCATTAGCACATTTGCAACAATCGATTGGCAATTTTCTTCTCTTTTTTTTTTTTTTTTCTTTTTTTTTTTACTTTGCATTTAGCTACCAGACACAAGTTGAATTCAAAATATAGTTACAGTATGATTTCTTTGTTTTTAAAGTCTCTTATGTGCACCGAGGCTGCATTTATTTGAATAAAGTAACAGTAATATTGTAACATATTATTACAATTGAAAATTAACATTTTCTATTTACATCTATTTTAGGCTATGTTTACACTTGTGCATTAAAAAAGCATTACTTTCACTACAGTTATGCCTGTTGTTTACACTATACCCCAGCGTTGTCGACACTCTAAAACGGAGGCTTTCGAAAAACGCTACAGACTCCGTTTTAGTTTGAAAACTCCAGGGTTGCGTTTGGTTTAAATGGACCAAAACAGAGACTTTTGAAAATGATGGCGTGGCTGCCCAAATTCACTCCAAATATCCTTGACAACCATGTAAACAATAACATGCATGTAAAACAGTGAAAACAAAAGTGTAGACGAGGATTGTTTTCATTTTTAAACGTAGTTTTAAAACGAAAACACACTAGTGTAAACGGGGCCTCAGAATGTTATTTATTCCTTGATGCAAAGCTACATTTTCAGCATCGACCTTCAGAAATCATTCTAATATGATGATTTGCTGATCTATTATTATTAGTAGTAGTACTCAATTCGTAATAATGTTTTATTATTATTATTATTAGTGTTAAAAAGCAATATAATATGTTTTTTTTGGAAATCATGATATATATCCTTTTTTTTTTTATAACTGAATTTTTTGATGAATAGAAAATTCAATCAAACAGCATTTAATTGAAATCATTTGTAACATTATATCGGTCTCATTAAATACTGTTACTGTTACTTTTCTTCAATTCAATGAATCCTTGTGTACTATAAGTATTAGTAGTAGTGTATGTTTTTTTTTTTTTCCAAAAATAAATAAATAAATAATAATAAATAATAATAAATAAGCACCACAACTGTTTTCAACATTGGTAATAATAATAAATGTTTCTTGTGCAGCAAATCAGCATATTAGAATAATTTCTGAAGGATCATGTGACCCTGAAGACTGGAGGAATGATGCTAAAATTAAGCTTTGCATCACAGGAAAAAATTACATTTTAAAATATACTCATAGAAAATACTTATTTGAAATTGTAATGACATTTCACAGTATTACTGTTTTTACTGTATCTATCACATAAATGCAGCCTTGGTGAGTGAGTAAAAGAGACTTTTAAAACATTTAAGTGTCCTATTCATTTCAAAATGTAGCCTACTTTATCTTCATTTTAAACCGGTAGTGTACATTGTGTCTCTGTCCCTTTCTTTAAGTTTCATAATAAATGCACACACGTGCACAACCAGATTAGATTAGCTGTGATGAAATATTCATGCTTTGTATTTAAACCCCTGCAAAGCAGTAATAAATGAACATGATTGCCATGAACTGCTTTGTTTTGCTCAGCTTGTGAATGAAATGTGATTTTTAATGCAGCTAATCCTTTTAAAACACATAGCAGGCTCATTATGGCCTGGAGATACAGTAGTTTCTGTGTGAGAGAGCTATATTTGCTTACCTACTGTAGCTCTGTGTATGTGACAAAATTAGCTTTAACTTTGTTGGCAACCGTAAATATATATATGTTTGTATAAATGGTACACAAGTATAGTCACAGTATCGAGATGGCACTTTTTGTACGCAGACAGATGTGGCTGTAGTGCCAAACTCAAATGCAGCATACCTGCACTTCTAACTCTTTACAAAAGTCTAATTGAGACTTCTTCCAGCTCTCAAGACCATTCTAAAAGAAGGGGCTTCACACTGCTTAGCAAATGAGCACACCAGGAGCAAGAAACCTTTGGTGTCTTGATGCACTTGTGGGAGGCTGTCATTTCAAAGAGCACCCCTTTATATAGACTGCACATTGAGCGTCAGTCAGCCTCAACACCGCTGGCGAGGAGATTACTGCTCTTTGCAGCCTACCGCTTGCTCTCTTTCTCTCTCTACTATCATTTGGAAAAGAAAACATTCAGCAGAGTGAAGTGTAGAAATCACTTCCATGGCTTGTTTTGGGAGGGAACAGCAGAGAGGTTTAATATTAGCAATTTGGCATCTCGATAAAAACTAATTTGTCTCTGTACTGTGAAGCAGAGACGTAACACATAATGAGAAGAGATAATACATTTGCCTTCTATCTGGCATTTTCCATCATGTTTATTTGACTGCACTTCACAACCTTGACAAAATCGCATTTCGCTTTCACAAGTTTACTGGCGCTGCATGAATTATGGAAGGAGCTGAGAAGGAGGGAAGATACCAATAAATAATATAATTTTTTTTTTTTGTAAAAAATTGACTATTTGAAAATCATTACCTCCAACTGCACTTATTTTATAGATGTATCCGCTCTTCAAAATAACAGCAGAGCATTAAAGTCATCCGCTTTTACCAGTGCAGTTATGTATCATTTGCATAGCCCAGGCTTTCAGTGCAAGGTATAATTTTGCCACACATTGCAGAAAGGCTGTTCAATCGAACACACTAGGTCAACATCTCCTGATAATGGTGCCTGTGTACCTGCAAATGAATAAAGCCCCAGTGGCGTGTGTGTCTGTCGTCTATGTCAGATTTTAATGGGATCATATATTATTTAAACATGCAGGACAAGTTAATACACTCCGTGCAGCATACCTGTCATATTAAATAATTAACCGTGGCTGAGCAAAACATTAAACAGGAAATAAAGCATTAACACAAATGCAGTTTGTCCAGAGAGATTTATCTCCTTCAGTATATGTTTTTGTTTCATAACTTTGGCCCTGTTTATTTAAACAATATGACACCAGCAAAAGGTGTTGTTCTGGATATCAGCATGGCTGTGATTTGGCCGTCAGCATGAAGCCAAAGTAATTGATATTCAGTTCTATATATAGCATGATTTAAAGCTGCGGTTGGTAACTTTTGACGCTCTAGCGGTTAATAAACAGAACTTGTTGCGTCTTGCGGAAGATCATTGTAGCCGGAAATACTTCTCTCTGTTTATGTCTATGAAGAATCACAAAGGTACTGGGTTACTCCGCCGCGGTACCCCCGAAGCAATCTAAAATAGTCAGAATATAAACACTTATTATAGGTGCACCCTAGTGATTCAGGACAAGCTAAAAACACGGTTTGAAAAATGGATTCATGGTATACTCGCTTATTATATACATTTTTCTACATTTTGAACACAAACAAAGTTACGGACCGCAGCCCTGATTGGTTGTTTCTTAACGGGAGCAGTGTATTTTCTGCAAATGGCAATAGGAGCACTGGGAGGAGCCAGAGGAGCTTGATTTTTTCACAGATTATCTGTCTCATATTCTACTGTCAGGACATAATGAAAGGCTTAACAAATATGTAAAAAATATATTTTTACAAAAGTTACCTATTGCAGCTTTAATATTACGTTTTATGTAAAGGTTTTAAAAACAATAAGACAATTCCATTCCAAGTTTTTTTTTTTTTTTTTTGCAGAATATTTTTCCCTTTCACCTATGCAATTTTTTCTAAAAGAAACCATGCAACACACAAAAAAGCCGGACTAGAACCCATATATGCTATTATGTGGATCCAAATTTAGCATGGTGAGTCACTGAATCATTTATTCATCTGATTTGTTCGCCTACAATGATTCATTCAGGTGCGAGCCACTGATTCGTTTAACTACATCGATTGATTTCGAAGTGATTCACTGAATCATTCACTCAACCAGAACTAGTAAACACCACTGCTGTGTGTTGCTTGGAGATGTGATCGCTCTGCTTCAGCATTGTTGGTGCAAATTAGAAAAAGCTACCCACAGAATTGTGTCTAAAATGTACATTTCTCAATGTTAGCTTAATGTTTATTGAACTGTTGTATGAAATATCACACTCGCAATCGTGTTGTGGGTCGGAATAGTGCTGTTGCTCATGGACCAAGTGGCAGAATTGAGTTCAAATTGATCTGTTCTTAACAGAGACCTTAATAGATGTTTTGATTGACCAAAGTAGAGCAGACACGGGTCAATGCGAGCGATGCTGACAGCGACTCTCCTGAATAAACATGTCATGTCCTCTGAGTTGCCCTTGGAGCCAGGAGGACGTGTGCTTTATTAGTCTCCCCATCCTTCCTAAACCAGCTCTGCTCAAGTTACAATATCATGTATTGTTTAAAACTGGCTCATTAAAGAAAGAACTGTCTCCGGGAGCATAAGAACCTGGTTGGAAAGGGAAAAAAATATTCCATAATTGGTCAATTGTGCAAAAAGATGTGAAATCGTGTAACCTATGTCTCTGTAGAGTTTTATCCTTTCACGAGCGGCACAAAACTCTTTTCTATTATCTCAGACGCCTAGGGCTGACCACGCAATGTTTGTCTTTCACCCGACAGTGGGTGTGAAGTGAGGTTACCACACAGCCCATGCTGACTCCTCTAAGTGCTGATGAAATATAGATGTTGAAGTCTGGACCGCTCAATGTTTCATCTCTCTTGGTGATACCATAAGGAAGCCATTAATAGTGTCAGAGAGCATTAGTCTTACAAAAAGAAGATAACTGGATGTAAGAGAATGAGTGGCAGCACCTGCTTGGAATCAAGTCTGCGTCCCAAAAATATTAGTGAGAGAAGTTTGTCACCTGCTGTGCAGGTATGTTTTCCCTCATATGTATGCGAGGTCACTTCAAGATGGTCATTTCCCCGTGCACTGCCTTTATGTGTGCAGAGGCCCTGCATCATGCATAATCACAAACAGCAGGACCATCTGTTGTTATCTTGTTGACTTACCTACGTGCAACCTCTTTAGTGTTGGTTTTCATGTATCAGTCTGATGTAGCACCATATTTACAATATGCTAATTGGTTAATGAAATCCTGTTTGAGAACCTTTGCATATGTTATGAAGCCTGTGCTATGTGTTACACTCATGTTTTCAGCAGTGGATGCAGAAATAGGCTTGTATGGAGAAGGTTTGCCGTAACCATATGTTGGCGGTATATTCCACCAGTGCAGATTGATGACCTTAACCTTTATTCACTCAATTGGCTTTTCCATTTCTTCAGAATAAGTGTAAGCAATAGGTCACTTTGTTCCCCCTTATTACGAAACATGCAATTCATAGGAACTGTGCTTCAATGTAATAGTTTTATTCGAACTAAAATAACTAACAAGGAGTGATTTGTTTTTCTTCTAGAACCAGAGCCAGACTCCGGATAAAACATTCCCTGTTGTCCCAGCCATGTGCCCCCACAAGGTAAGTCACTGTCTTACTAATGGGTCTGCCTGTTAGAGGCATTGTATTTTCAATGTGTGATAAAGGTGTTACAGTTTGTTGCACCTCTGTGAATCGGTGGTTCTAAACTGGTAGATCACAAGCCCAGAATTTGTCTTTTCTAATAGCAAACAGAAGGGAAAAACAATATGAAAATGTGTCCTTTTTAATTGATGTCGCAGACTGAGCTTTTTGCTGTCTTTTTGTTGTTAATTTCTCTAGCTCAAACATTTCTTTACCGCGAACAATGCCAATGTCATGGGTTAGATGGCCAGGGTGTCCATGAACTGATAAAAAGCATCTACCAAATGCATAGATGTAAATTACCTCGTCAAGTTAGGCAAATAGCAACATGGACATGTTGAGTTATATGCTCTGGTCCACAAAACTGCACCAGGTAAAAATAAAATATTCTGGATGAGCTGAGAAGCATTTTTATTTTACTTTATTTTTTTATTTGTTTATTATTTTATTTTTTTACACGTTATTGTCAACAATAATTGGCACTCGTAGCTTTTAAAATTAATAAAATATTTTTTTGTCTTTGTTGTTTCATTTCATATTTTTCTATTTGAAAATTGGAAATTAATTTTGAGATTTGGTAAAGCTTTAATTTAACGGTGTTACTAAATTATTATTGATATACATCAGATATTCACTGATACAGATCTGATATGATAATATGATACCAATAAATCATGCATCACACGCACACACACACACACAAATAAAAAGGTATATTCACTCTTGGTTCCTAGTTATATTAACCTATTTAGGAATTTAATAAAGGTTAATCATGTTAATCACTTTTTAATTAATTTTTTATATATAATTGGTGCTTATGTATCATGGACATTTGTATCTGAGAGATCATTTTATTCTGTAAATATTTCAAAATGTATTTAGTTTTTTGCTTAAATATGTTGAAATAGGAATATATATATATTTCTCCACGCTGCCATGTACCAGAGCAAGGAGGCATGACAGCAGAAATGTCCTTTTTATGGTGTCTAATCTCAGGTTGGAAACCAGGTCCTGAATTAAACCCTAGTATTGTTACAAGATTCCAAATTATCAATGATTTCATGACTTTTGGGCTCATGATTTACCAAAACAGTGACAAGAATCTGTTTAATTCTTTATGCATATGAACAAAAAGAAAGTACATTTCCTACCTGAAAGCTGGCTGCCTCTTGGCTTTTTCACACAGCATACTGTATGTGTGTGTGAGAAACGCTATAATGTGTTATATTGCCAAACCTCGCACTACTGTCAGTCCACTAACCCAAATGTGCCAAAGTACTCATTTCCTTTTCTGGTTGACTGGGTGGGTCAAGAGTAAATACCTCACAGAAAAGTCTCTGAAAGTCAGACACTGGTACTTCCGACAGCATGTCAGCAAGCGATCCAGTTCAGCATCCCTTAATATACAGAATACCATCAAAAGGGATTCGAAGCTGTAAGAGAAAGTGGCAAAATATTTATACAAATCACCCTGGTGCTCATTATGAGATGTATGAAAAAGGAAATCAGCTTTGTCCTGAACCTCTCGGCACAAAACATGGCTCTAATTGCTGACCTGTCCTTCACACGAGCCTGCGTGCTTCACCCCTGTCGAGATCACCTCTAATAACACGTTCTACACAGTGCTGATGTGCTCGAACTCACCTGCTCGACACCCAGGCTGCAGCGTTTTGTCCTTGAAATGTAGAGAGCATTGCAATTCCCATGTTGCTGTCAGCTCCCCTCGAAACAGCTGATTTGGATGGAGGTAATGAAGGGATGCGACCGATTTGTGATGGCGTTAACGTTTCCCACGACCAGCAGAACATAATCTCTGTCTTGTCATTTCCCATTAGTGCCTTTGATCTGCACAAACCAATATGCAAAGAAAGCAATAGGGTAGTGGAGTAATTTGGCGTCACTCAGCACCAAATGAAAGTATGATGGCTAAACGGTTAGATATGATTTCTATAATAGGAATGTCGTACTGTGTGGCACTAAGACTGGTACTGTTTTCTTTGCTGGTATTGTATGCATTCACAATGAAAGGGAGCTAATGAACAGAGAGCTTTTAAAGGATAGGGGAAGGGAAGGAAGGGAAGGATGGCGGGAGAATGAGAGAGCGAAGCTGAGGGGGGTGAAGAGAACACTAAGTATACATAATTGCTGCTTGACACATTGGCCAAATTCTGCTGTGCCAGGATTGGAGTGAAGATGATTAACGGCTGTCCGTGTGGGTGGGCATCTTGGTCACCCAGGGCTTCTAGTTTCCATAGCAATTGTACTCCAAAGGCCATACATTACGTTGTGAGAGTGCCTGAGGCCTGAGCATTGTTAAATTCCCCAATAATATCTTACATTATGCATTAGTCCACTCAGCGGTAATTCATTCCAGCCACTGCGATTCACAATAGGTCAGAAGTGAAAGTGGAGAGAGTCCCAATTTCAGACCGCCTATCAGAACGTGAAGGATGGCACATCTCGATGCTTAACGTTGATCAAGTGGCCCCGACTTGACGGAAAGGGATCATTTGTCTGACATTACAGTAGGCACGTCTGTTCTGCCGATCAGATGGACTGATATTTTGCAGGTATTTAAACGGCATTCATAAAGGCTTCAAGTTAACCCTAGTAGGCACCACGTTGAAGAGCCTCCCTGTCGAGCCGCCAAAGCAGATGGCAGATGGAGTGCAGAATTTGACCCTTTCCTCCCTGAGCGGGATGCATCCAAAACCCTGGCGCAAGCCGCCTGATCTGGTCATGGTACAAACACAGACACATATTTCATCTTTCTCCATGACGTCACATCCTCCAGTTCCCCTGCCACTCAGAAATTTGCCTTTGTGACCGCGCACTCCTCTGCATCCTACTCTAAATGGTGTTTTGAACTTGGGGGAACCGGTGGTGAATAAGCACATCTTAAAAATTATTCATACTAGATAATATATGGAAATCCCTCCAGCCATGCAACAACAGGCTAGTCATGCAGCAATTAAGCCACATAGCATGCAAAACTCAAGGCAGCGTGCTCTGCATTAGAGGCTCTACTCATATACTGTGCATGCGGCATTCAGGAGGAAGTAGGTGTGATGCTGGAAGACAAACAGCAAAATGCCCGAACCCATACCACCGTCTCAGCATGGTGCCTGAGGATGCTTTTGCAGACATCTTTAGACAAACATGTAGTAGATCTGGAAAAACTCACAATTGGAAAGGTCAGTTGTGACCTCTGGGTGCAGGGCAATGCTGAGCCTGTCACTAGCAAGCACAGCATGTTCATGTCAAACAGAGAAAAGGTGCACCGGCCCCCTCACTCTCCAAATCTGCCGTGCATTATGTTGCGAGTGCGTGCATCTGTATTGAGGATATCTATAGCTGTTTTGATTCATCAGGTTTGTCGGGAACTGAGAAAAGGTTCTTATTCAAATTATTATTTTAATAAAACATGTACAGCACAACCAGTATTGTCTTCTAAACAAATGACTTGAATGAACAGCTCTCTTCCACCTTCAATACCATGACTGAGGTGAGACCCTTGAGCAAGGCACCAAACCCCCGACTGCTCCATGGGCGCCACAGTTCACTACTCACTGCTGTGTGTGTCTGCACTTGGGCACCATACTTGACCACTCATTACGTCACTTAATCCCCGACACCCCAACACCCACCCCCCACCCCCCCACACACACACACACTTTTGAAATCAAGAGGTTAAATGGTTAAATTCCTAATTCAATTCCTAATCATCAGGTGATCAGATTGTTTTTTAAGCACTAAGTCTGGTAACATATCTAGGCTAATTTCTATTTCAGAAAAAGGATTGTGGTCCTCCATTCGGTTTGTTCTGCTCCTGCACTTGGCTGTAATTACAAAAGCAGTGTTAATATGGTGTCTCTTTAATTGGCAGACTTGTTGGTTTTTTACAGCCATATTAAAGTGGGGTCTGTGCACAGGGTACCACATTTATAGACTTGTCCCTCACAAGGTCCTCTGGCTGTGGTTGACCCGACTAATGAAGAGATGAGAGGAATACAACCCTCTGGAATTACAGTCGTAAACCCACTCGGATTGGATGATTAATGGCATCAGAAAAAGATTAATTTGTCCCATTTTTCACACACTTTTCAATATTAATCAGTCACACTTAAAAAGAACTAATTTTTCCCCCTCTTGTAACCACAAAGAGCATGGCTTTCTCTGAAACTATGGCAGATTTCCTGCTCCCCTAGTTAAACCAATCAGGGATTTTGCCACATGCTGTCCAATCAATTAAGTCAAATGTGTGTGCAGCCCTTTGCTATAGAATCATTTATCAAATCAGCGGAGGTGGCAGAGTGCGGTTACCCAGGAGTCTGAGGCTCTTGACTCCCGTCCACCTGGAAATCTGCTCAGCATTCGGATTCAGGCATTCCTGGTGTCCTCCATCCCATTAATGGGGTGTCATTGTGTGCACTGGATTTAATTCAGCTAGGGTCCAAAGGCTTTTTTCCATGCATTAGCCTCTTGACTACATAGTTTAACCTCTTAATTTTTTGAAAGCTCTGCCCAGAGAAAGCTCGATATTATATAACAGAAAGGCAGCCATTAGGATTCAAATGATTTGCTTTTTGCTGTTGCTTGGTTATTGCATTTAACGTTACACGATACACAACCACGTTCAGCGTGACATAGAGGCATCAAGCATAATCTGGTTTTCTGCCATTATTGTGTAATTTGTGATCGGAAGTGAAAGAATCCCGAGTTCTTCAGGTGGAGGTAATTTGCTGATTGTGCTGGATGGAGAAGTAGTTTGGCACTGAGGGGTCATTTAGTTCATATATTGCACTTTTTAATAATGCTTTCATGTTTCTTTGTTCTCATGGCTCTCAGAGGAACTCCTGGCGAAAACTCAAACTTCACCTAATTTCCTTCTGAGGCAAGTTTTATTTAGATCAGGCAAAAGCAGGAAATTTAGAGATGCAAAAGATTCTATTTTTTGAAATGGATTATTTGAAAGCCTTTAAATGAGCAATGATTTGTTTGATTATTAACTATTATAATCTTTTTAATATAGGCTACTTATGATGTTTACAGTTGTGCTATACTCAATCCTTATCCACACAGCGGTGTGAAGTACATGAATAATTATTCAACACAGAAAGTGTAATTTTAACTGAATTATTTTACATTACAAATTTTTAATCAAATTTACAAAATGTTTACTTTTTTTATTATCAAGATGTGAAATACGTCCACTTGATTCAGTCTGATCCCCTTACTATTCATGAGTATTTGTATATGTTATTTACATAAAGTTGTTAACTTTTGGATATATATGAAACATACACTTATGGACGTATTGGCAGGATCTAAAATAGCACAGATTTGGAAACAGAAACATCTTACAAATACTTTAAATTCATATTATGTGGATATTTAATATGATTTAATATCAACTTAAAGCTACCACTTTCCATAAACATGTAACAGGCAGATAAATGCGCAGTGACTTTTAATTATTAACTTTAAAACAGCCTGTGAAAATATCAAGTGCAGCATTTTTACTTAAATGTGTTTGACACTTTTGAGTTGAATTTTGACACAGTTCCTATAATGTCACTGTTAATCTGTACTTTTGACACCACTGCTTATTATGAATCTATGTTGTATAATAAATTGAGATTACTGGGAGCCGTCCACATTTTGTACTATTTAAAGTGCTTTTTATGTAACGAACACTTGATGTACCCCAGGAACCTCTATATAAATGAGTTTCCAGCCATAAACAAGGTCTAGTTCGGTTAGAAGATGTGCAAAGAATAAACATACTGAGCTCAATCAAAACTCAATTGAAGTATAGGACTCCAAGATAATGCAAGAGTTGTTTCAGTCCCAGGATTCTCATCTGATCTTCTGTACTGATCAAAGTCATTCAACTAGAGTGCTAAATATTTCAGTAAGAATAAAAAACAGTGTGGGATGATCACATGATTCATTTCTAAGCTCTAAATTGGTCTTTTCTCTGTATTTAATCTGCAAATAAGAGGTCTTCAGACAAAGTTATCCCACTAAAGTGCAATTAATCGATTATTTGAATCTGTGATTTGTGCAGCTCCACATTTCATCGTGTCCTGTTTTGACAAGGAAATCAATTTTCATATTCAGGAAAAAATAATAATAATAATAAAAACATCTGTAGCTTTTATTGCACATGCTTTCCCCACATTTATGGTTATAAGGTATTCCCTATAATGCAGTATAATGATCCACCCATGGAAGGTAGTAATTTTCCTGATGTAGTGTGAGATGCTAATGAGCCTGTGAAACACGCGGCTATAGGAGTAGTGCTGTATCTTTACAGTGAGTGGCTAAGCATAGGGAGCATGAAGAATCTCCCATAAGCTTAAAAGCAAAATGAATGCCTCTCACCTTAGTGCAACCTTTCCCTCCCTCTCCTCTTCATTTTGTTATTCATAGGACTCTCACTGTCAAGTTTGGCAATAATTTGGATATTATTCTTAAATACGTTCCCAGCCCCATTCCGAGAGGCACCAAGGGGAATAGACAAGGGATAGTTAAAGGTGATTATTATTTTTATTTTTATTTATTTATTTATTTTTGCAGCGACGATTGATCTTGTTTAAAATGTAAAATATAGGACTTTCAGAGACCCTCTGTCTGGTCTACATATAGCAGTTTTTGTAGGGGAAGGGCTGGAGGAAAATGTGATGGTATGATAATCATTAAACGGATATACGTACTATGAGAGCAGGAATATTATTCAAAGGAATATTAAATTTGCTCCAAATACATGCGTTGTGGGAAGGAGAAATAAGACTCATTGGCCTCTGCTCCTCTAATCCAGAGCTGCTTCTCACATACAGCAAAGAGCTTGATAATAAGATATTTACTTGGGGTTTGTTCTCTAAAGGTCCATATGGGGCTTACAGGTCTTGAAGCAGTCAGCTTGACACTCAATATAAACAAGCTCTGGAAGATTTCAGACTGAATCAAGCGCTGGAGATTTCTAACACTGTTCACTGTGACAACATATGCTGCGTTTGATAGCTATAGCCAGAAAACAGTGAGAGGTCTGGAATAGAAATAATGTTGGGTTTGCTCCCTTGTTACACTGGTTGATGACATAGACTATATTTTCAGTCACGGGCCTGTTTTAATAGGGATTTTTCATGTGCAGATGTGCACTGTTATTGACGGTTACATTTTGTATTGTGTTTGTTCTCATGCATTATTAATATCTTGTTAGTCATAAATATAAACAGTTTTTGTCATGGCTGGAAAACTGTCTGTCACTGATGTTAAGGAAAATCCATTATTCCATCACCCTCGAATAATTTACTACCTGTATCATTCACTTTCTTACATGGAATGCAAAAGGAGATGTTTAGCAGAATGTCCAAGCTGCTCTTTTCCATAAAATGTAAATAAAGAGTGGTCACAAATGTCAAGCCTCCTTTCCATTATCTCCAGCATTTACATTTCAGCTACTAATAGAAGTAGCACTGAACTTTCAAACTGTCCGTAAAGTTTGAAAGTATATATATATATATATATATATATATATATATATATATATATATATATATATATATATATATATATATATATATATATATATATATATATTATTTTACTCAAAATTATATTTTTTTACATTTTGATAACATTTCCATTTTACAGAAATGTTGTTTCAAACAAGTTTTATTTAAAAAATGTTGGTAATTATCGGCTCATGCTCTTACTTTTGATTACAGTACATGACAACCGGTCTGTCGGTAGCTTACCTATATATACTATAACTTTAATATATGTTTCAGTTTCATATGGAAATACACATTGATTATGTTTACATGCAGCCAATAACCCATTCAAAACCGGGATATTAGCAATAACCCGGTCGCGCACGGCCATGTAAACACCGGCAAAAACCCGGATATGCTCATATCCCGTTTTTTAAAAACCGGGATATTATACCTGGGGTACCCCTTTTCTAACCCGAATATTTGGTCTTGTAAACGCGTTTCGGCATATCCCCATCAAAATGTGTGTTCTGCGCATGTTCTATTCGCAAGGAATCTTGGTCTTTTGAGTCTTTGGATACAGGAAGAAGAATCGGAAATGACGCATATTGCGTCTTACGCCCAGACGCTAACCGTGCGTCGCTGTTTACATCGGGATATTGGCGACTGATTACACATTCCATGTATACAGGAGTAACTCTCTCTGCTCACGAATGTAAACGGGTTATCCCGAATGTTTCAGAAACCCAAATAGTGACCTTAACCCGATCATAACCCGAATTTTAACAGCATGTAAACGTAGTCACTGATGTTCATCCACTTGGCAGTTTGTTTCTTTTCAACTATATTTTGTATTTTGTAACTACTGTTAGAACGTTTTTTTTTGTTTGTTTTTTTTTTTTTTTTTTTGTGGACACACTCTTCCTTCTGTAAAATGTTGATACCTCTTAGCTCTCAGGATGTAAAGGAATATCCTCCAAAGTCGAGGCTACATCACACAGACAAAGCAAGTGCCAGGCCAGCAAAATGCAAGCACATCAATCCAAGAACATTTTCAAAATATCAGATAGTGTCTGTAATACCGCTGCCATGTGCTTAGTGTTCCTGGAGTAGAAAATCCATATTGAAAGGCCAACATGGGAATCTTTTTATGAAGTGATTTGACTGCAAACAGAATTTCCACTTTAATATTTTGTACGGCTTGATCCCTGCGGTTTTTACCTCACCCTTTTGGTGAATCACAAACCAAAAAAAGAAAGAAAAAGAAAAATGTACAGTAGTTTACAAGTCAAGTCAGTCAAGCCCAGAAACTGTTTTACATGTTTTGTTTTGTTGTTGTTCTTGTTAAAGTTGTTGTTAAAGTTGTTGTTGTTGTTGTTTTTTTTTTCTGTTCTTATCCTTGGTTGCCCTTCTCAGCTTATAAAGCCTTTTACATTATTTATTTATTTATTTATGTATTATTATTATTTTTACTGTTTATTACTTTAGTTTTATTTCATTTTATAGTGAAGATAAAACCCATGACCTTGTCTTTCTCTTTTCAGCTTTATGAGTTGCAGTCTCATCTCTCTGCAGTTTTTCATAAAGACTGTGTGCAATCAAAGCACAAAATTCTCAGATAGGCCTCCCCTCGTTTGTAGTATTTAAAAGCCTCTAGACAGGCTTTTCTTGACAACCGCAATTATGTTTCTGTAGAAAAGAACTCAAATTATAAGAAAAGACCTGTTCAGAGACTAGGAAGGTCCATGAATACTTGAAATGCAGCACATGGATAACTGTTATTGAGTTAATTAGTCTGGGCTTATTAGGTTCTCCCCTTCAGTCTTTCTCTCTCGGTAAAAATTACTTAAGTCCACCATGGGTATGCATCTTTTCCCTCAGTTTGAAATCAATCTTGACAATCAATAACCATCGCTATTAATGTTAGAGAAGGCAAAGCCGAGTCAATACCTTTAAGTGTATCAAAAGTGTAAATAAACACTTGAGAGGCTCATATGTAAAAAAGTGAGAGTCGTCGTTCCTTAAATTGGCAGCGATTAAACTTAAGCATTTATGCATTCATAAAGCTTTTTAATTACACACTTATAGCCTTAGAGTATAAACAGACATGGATTTTATGGAAATCTGCAGTAATGCAGCAAAATACCTAGTCTGTCTAGACTTAATATGATAATATATATATATATATATATATATATATATATATTGTTTTTATTTATTTATTTATTTTATTTGAAGAGTAAATATTAGATATTGCAATGCCTTTAATATTTAAAAAAATGTCCTGCTTTTGTTAGATGATCCATCATATGGAATCTTTTAATGAAAATTACCATCTGTATTTGCACAAAAACAAAAAAAAGGCAAATATGACACCTGCAGGTTCACTGCAGTTGGTCATCATATTTATGGAAACACCTAGATCCATATGGTGCCCATATGCTTAAATATGATTCAGATGAAATCTGTGTGGGGTTCCCGCTGTGTTCACAAACTTATCCAGTATCATTAATCAGTCACCATCAGGTGTCTTGTTTGCCAGGCGAGGCCTAAGTGACAGTGATAAGTGATCTTCCTCTTGTTCCAGCATGAGTCCTAATACAGTGGGCTTTTCACATTATCAGCCACAGACAAAGACAGTGCCACCCCGAATGAATGGAAGTGTCTAGTTGTTCAACAAGTGAACAGTCCAAACCATTAACAATCTAAATGTCATGCTGAAGACGTTAACATTGAAGGCTGATGCAGATATTAGGTCCTTACTTTTCCCATCGTCCGCCCGTCAAAGCTTGAAGCTCAAACAACCTTCCGACTATCTCTTTTCACATTGTGCTGCAATGACAGAAGCCAGGTGTTTGGTGAGAACAAAAGTAGTTTTGACCTTTGGCCTGATGAGGGATTTAAGGAAGTGTGGAGGGCAGAGTTATAGACTGATGGGTAGTTAAACGTGGACTCCAAATGGTTCTTCTCATGGGTGCAAAAATATTAACTTGCCCTCAGCTGCCAAATCTCTTTCTGGCTTCTCTTGCATTTTTCCTCTCTCTATCAAAGGCAGTCTTTTTCGTTTGATAATGCCTTTACTTAATGTATAACTAAAGAATAGCATCAAAAAGTTGTTTCTTCAAAAACTAGATCCTGTTTCATCTTGAGCCTTCAGACTAATGCAATCAATAAGATATAATTATTAAGTTAACTCCAACAATGTAATTGAAGATGTCCTTTAACTCCACCTACATTCTAGGGAGCGCTTCAGAAAATTCGCTTTGAATTTGCTTGAAAGTACATGATTGAATTTTAATGCATAATTAAATCAAGCAGTAAATCAATTCATCCCCCTCTGAAAATGAGAATTCAACTCTTCCAAGCATCAGAAGCCAATTATGATGAAGTTATTATCATAGAGTCATATAATGGCACCAAATGACTGCATTGGCACCAAATCGGCGCTCGGCGCTGCAAAATTGCAGGTACAACATTGAGTATGTGTTGGCGCACATGCTTTCCATCTATTTCACTCAAATAAAGATGGCAGTTTACCCACACAAAACCTCTGGGGGGGACTTAGACTGCTCTCTTGATGAAGAACCAGATCAAACTGGTCTAATTTCCTAAATTAATCCTCCAGAACTATTACCAGCGAGCCCAGCCTCTGCATAATGTGATGGGCAAAGGGAACATTGATGAACTTTTTTAATTATTACTCCTCTTGGGAATTTGACATACTGTACCAATACAGGGATCCACTCCATCAGGCTCTGCACTGTTTTCCATCTCCTTTTTAATTCACCCAATTTGTCGGTGCAAATGAAACACTGAAAGGTTAGAGTGTGGAGTAATTAACAGCACAGGGCCTAATGAAATCAGGAGGGGATGGCGTGTACCGTGAGGATCAATACAGGTCTCTAAGTGTGAGTTGGGCAGGAATTGTTCTGAGAAATAAGGAGCACTTAATAGTAATAAGTTGATGAAAAGGCAACAAACCTGCATGTGCTAAATGAGAATCTGTTGGAACACAGATAGAGGTGTCACTAGAAGGTGGCAACATATCAAACTGCGATCATGTGGCGACGTGTTGAGCTATGCTTACGTGTTCTCAGCTAATCAACAGAAATGGATGCACCGTGCCTTGGGTTTTAAACCAACGAAGAATGAAATGAAACTGTCAAAGGGTGGCGTATTTATTGATCTTCTAATATGAGACTAATATGCAAAGTATTTTTGTGTTTGTCCTGGTATTGGAGGAACAGATGCTAGCTGTAAATATGTGCAGCTCTCCGCGCGTTCCTGAAGCAAGAAGAAGAATTAATCACATGAATACTTCCACTTTAAACTCCTGCTTGTCTCAGACATTAATGAGCAGCGCAGGATTGATCATTTCACATCTTGCGCACCATTTTCCCATAGTGGGAGCGAAATCTGCAGTGGCGATGTGCCAAAACATACTTAACAAAACTGGGCAGTGTTGACCTTTAAAAGTGTGAGGAAAACATCTTTAAACACAATGTGAAATGATAAACGGGTGGCTGGAGCTAGTTATCACTATTTTTACTTCAGTGAATATTTCTCAGGGTACATTAGAGGATAAGTTCTGGAAGTCGCATTTTATGCCGTAATATAATCTATCTATCTATCTATCTATCTATCTAGAATATTTTTAGTGAACAAAACTCTTTTTGAATATCTTAGTCAATGCCGAGTTTTACTCACAAATTAAATATGTGTTTTATTTATAGTTATAGATATTGGATATTTGGGTTAAGAGCATTTAGGTTGATCGAGTCAGACAATTATGTAGCATGTCAAAATAGCATCTGCCTGTTAGCAGTGCAATTTATGCAAATAGAAATGGCGACGAGATTGCTGGGATTGGTGAAATGCCTTGAACTTCCTCTTCAGATGGTTTCTACATAATTGCATCTGAGGGAGAAATCATCATGTGATACCGAGTGTCAACCACTTCCCCCCATTAGTCCGCATATGCCCAATTACAGTTTATGATGTTGCTATGTTTGGAGGTGGGAATATGCTTCAACTATACGTGTCTACGCGAGTGGGCGGTTGTGCACATGCTTCAGTGGAACAAGGTGCAGTGAGATATTACACATTGAAAGCTGCGCTGTATTTCACCGAACACAGGCACATAAACAAGGCTCCCTGGGCAACTGTCTGATGGCAGGTCACGTGATTCTTTCACCTCCACTTAACAGCTGAGGTGGAGGTCCAAGGCCCGCCAGACAGCTCTGCGCGGCTGAGGTACTACGACAGCTTGTGCTTGACCGTCCTGTCACTGTTTTAGCACATTACATGGCACTTCCTGCCAAGGAGTCCCCAGTCATGAGAGCAGCTATTTGAAGCATTGAATACAGCAAGAGAACACCGCTCCTCAGACTCCATCGCGGGTTAGACCGAAGACAGAAAAAGACTTCATTGAGACAGAGATGAGAATAACATACATTTACATTTTTACGTGTGTTCCGAGAACAGTACATTACGTTTAGAACAGTACATTGGGTCTAAATGAAAATGTGTTGGTTTTTATTAAATTGACTGTTATAATTCCAACATATAATTATGAGTAAAAATCAGTGTTGACAAGTATAACTGGCTGCCTCGTGTTTGAGTGTAGCCTGGCAGCTCGTGATCCAATGTAGGAAAATTGTTTATGATTATTACTTGACCAATTGTCACTATTTACTTATTAGACACATATTAATGGCTTATTCTGCATGACCATATTCTAGATCCATTAACCCGACCCAATATCTTAACTTAATAACTAACTTGCTAACTATTAATAAGCAGCATGTTTTTTTGTTTTTGTTTTGGTGAATACTGTATGTGTTCCCTAATCTAAAATGTCACCATTATCCTTTATTATCCTATATTATTATAGGATAATAAAGGATTATAATAATAAAGGATATTATTATATCCTTTATTAGGTTACACTTTATTTTGATAGTCCACTTTAGACATTCTACTGACTATAAGTAACTTTGTAACTACATATCAACTAAATCTCAGAAATTTGCAACTACATGTCTACTAACTCTCAAAGTAGACGGTTAGGGTAGGTTTAGGGTTAGTGTTAGGGGTAGGTTTAGGCTTAGTTTAAGTTGACAAAGAAAGTGTTAGAAGATGTTTAGCAGACAGTCTACTAATTCTCTTTTAACTGCTAGTTGACATGTACTTGCAAAGTTACTTACTGCTAGTAGAGTGTCTAAAGTGGACTATCAAAATAAAGTGTTACCCTTTATTATAATAATATTATTATTATAATAAAGGATAATAAAGGATTCATTATCCTATGTTACAGTGAATAAATTACTATTGTTGTTGTTATATATTATATAATGTATTTATGGTCTATTTTGCAGTACAATAATACTATAGATTTATTTATTTATGGTTTTAATAATAATAAGTTCTTATACAATGCAGTCATATCGAAGGAGGGAAGAAATTATTTTCTTTCTTGCAGGATGTGTCCTTTCTGATTATGCCTGAGTAATATTTACATACTGTATATTTATGTAAAATGACTAGTTCGGTAAATGATGAATCAGTTTTTTGTTTATTGAATTACAAATAGTGTTTACGAAGGTACTGTTGTTGTTTATTGTTCTGAAAGAAAAGAAAAACCTTCAACAAAGTCTTTAGACCAATTTTACCCAAATAACATCATTTTTGGAGTTTATATTTGGCGAATATTTTTTGATGATTAGTGATTATATTATTATGTTATGGGATTATATATGATGATGATACTAGATTTTTCCTGCCACCTTTCTTTTCTTTTTTTCCCCCCAGATAGGATCGATATGGAAATATTGCTGTCACAGTAATAGTAGTCCTCCATCTGCGTTTGTTCAGTCCTAAGGGCAAAACGAAGAGTTCTTTGTCTTTGCTGAGGCATGAGCTTGGCTGCAAACAAGCAATATATTTTAGCTTTATTGAAGGGGTGAGCACAGCGGAGCATCATTCTTCTAGTCCTGACAGAGCAGGGTGACTGTTGAAGAAGGTTATGCTCATCGTAGGTTTCGTCCTACATTCCAGGCCACTTTGACAAGACAGATTTCTTTTATTTATTTATGATTTTTTTTTTTTTTTTTTGCCAAAGCATTTGGTTTTATAAAGACATAAGCTTTAAAGCAGTGCTGGGATTTGGCCTCCCTGGGGTGTGAGCTTAGTCCAGCTATAAACAGTGCAGTTCCAGCCTGGTGGTGGGTCTGAAATTCGCCCATAATAGCACCTCAACACGCCAGATCCACTGAGACAGGTTTGGGATAGAGAGCGATTGAAGGACAACACTAAACAAGTAGTCCGCTGAGGATTGTGAGCCCAAAGTGAATGTTTCCTCCTCATCCCAGACATCACAAGAGGGCTGTGACCCCAGCAAGGACATCTTTAACAACAGCACTGCACCACAAGGCTCAAGTGCTTAAAACACCTCAAACATATGGCTTGCTAAACGAGAACACTTGCGATGTTTATTCATGTACTGCCAGAATACTAAACGAAGAAACGGGGAGCCAAAAGGATGGTGAGTTTAGATGAATGAGCATTAATTTGAGCAGCTATTGAGCAGGATCCTTAGCCGTGAATATATTATGGCTTGTGTTTAATTCGGTATAGAGCAAAAAGGAGTAGTGCAACTGGGTACAGTTATAGCAATGGAATTACAAAATGCACAATGTTCAATGTTCAAAATACTGATGTTTTACTCGAGCTGATATTTTCAGTGACCCGTTTGATTGCGGGAACTCAATTTAAAGGCACTGCAAATGAACTCACAATTTGCATGATTTCCAGCAGTATGGAATTCATCTCACAAAAGACAATGTGAAAAATGACAAATAAAAATGTATACTGTACAAACTAAAATTTAAAAAGGAAAATGACAAAAATGCACACACACAAAAAAAGGTTAAACTTTAACCAAAAATTAAACGGACACAGCAAATGTAAAAATAAAACCTAATTCAAAATATTAATAAAACTTTAATAGAATCTCAGTCATTCTAAAATAATACTGTTTCACTTATTTGTTTAGAGGAAAAGGCGACTTCAAGGTTGAAATAAATTGGGATTCTGAGACGCAACACAATAAGCCCTGGTATTTTTAATCAATTATTAATTCAATATTTTAATGATCAGAAAGATGGGGATGATCAAAGGCCTGGTTCATGCTTCTCTGCCATTGCTCACTGAGACACACTCCGTCTCTTTGAAGTGCTGTGCCAACAAATGCACTTATCTCCACATTTTCCTGTCAGGCATACATGTGGAAGCCCTGATGAAACACTGGCCTGTAGATCAACTGCGGCCAGGCCAAGGTCATTGACTCATCCTTTTGCCATAGATTGAAATACAACAATGTATAATGTACTCCTTTAGATCTGTGCTGGATGTTCAGCTAAGAGAAATCTGATTAATTTGAAGGTTTCTACTTTTCTTTGAATCATCAAGACTACTTCTGATTAGAATTCCTCTTTTCATCATTCAGAATATGTCTTCATTCTGTCATGTCTATGTTCTGCATTACTGCCAGAATACAACATGCCCTTGTACAGTTAGTTTTTTCCTTTAAATATAGTCCATATAACATTTTTTTTTTTTTTTATTAATGTAAATTATTAGGTAAACAACAGGTAGCAGAGCACATTCTAATTGTTTCTTATCCAGCATGCAATATAAATAATGCTAAATAAAGCTTATTTAGCATGACATTTAACAAACAAGACCTTCATGTTTCCACTGTCTAACCATGAGCACTTCTCTTCGACACAATAATATAATATAAACTCTTTTATATGTCAAATATCTTTCCCTTTATTACATAACATAAAATAACACTTAATTTCTACATTTATCCTCCACAACTCATCCTTTTCAAAGCATGCTGGGAACTAAAAACCCACTCTCCAATTTTCAGACAATTTCATTAAGTTTTCATTAAGAACAGTACCTTTTTTTAAATTAATGAATGCAGAAATTTGAGTCTAATTTACACATTAAGCTGATCAACAGAACACATTAACAATGCTTGCGACTTAAAAGGTGGGGTGTAATTAAATTAACCAATTAGATCTGTTAACTTGCAACCATGCATTTAAGCTGTGGTAATATGTCCACTGAATTTCTTTTTAGAGTGTAAATATAGTTGAAGAAAATAGCATTATGTCGAGTGCATAACAACATGTTTGTGCACATCATTTTATGTCAATGGTTTAGTTGACTACAATAAAAAATAAACATGACTTCAGTATCTGAATTACAACAGCACATTTCATTCAAATATATGTCTCTGGTTTCAATCTTTTTTCAATTTCCGTGCGCATTACACTCTCAATTAAATCTGAATAGTACATTTTGGTCACCCAGTGCAAGGACAAAGCTCACATTAACTCCCAGCACATGCATCTCCCGCTAAAAAGGGCTCCCTGTAGTGAAAGCATGGTTCCATTCATGGTTTTAACCTAATGAGCTAATTAATTTGTTGATTATTATTTTCAGCCTCAAGATGGATTGGCGCACGGCAGTGTTTGTCTTCTTGAACAACCGCATGATTCAAGGGCAATAAATTCACAAGCTGAGATGTCTCAATGCCTTCTGATGAATCAATTCAATCTGTGACACGAGAAGAGATGTCTGGGAGACTTTTCCGCCACCCTGACAGCCTGTCGATGACCTGTATTTATGGACGTGTGCTGTCTGCCTTTAGCCACGCTAACCGAGGCTTTCTATTGTGTTTGTCAAAGTAATTGTAAAACAAATAGGATATATTTTTCCCTGGTTCGGATAAGTCAATGTGGGCAGATACTGGCCAAGAGCACAGGTTGTTAATGTTTCCAAATAACAGCTAAAGAAATGCTTTCGTTGAGCATGATGTATAAATTATTCTTTGGTGACAAGATATAGGGTGAAAAAGGGCTAGGTGCTGGAACTTTGTAAGATGCATTAATATATTTTCAAAAATGATAATAGTGATGGGGTAAGACTATATAGTTTATATTGATACAGTATTTTGACATTGAGAGTGCATCTGAAAAATTGCAAAAAACAGAGTGAGCTGCAGTGGGGAAACTGCATCATCCAAACATGAGACATGCTGTATATTAAGTGCTTTAAACTACCTTAATCGTATAGTTTAACGTGGCTTGCCATGTCAAGTACTCTGACAGATGCATGTTATGATAGAGATGCTGTTTCATGTGAGTACTCTCATCAGAAAATGATAAAAAGTCTCATGCTGTCTGTGCTTTTTTTTTAAATGTTGAAACCCAGCCGCGAAACCTTTACAGCCTTAAGAGTCATCTGCCCTGAAATAAAATGCTTTGCAAGCATAATTTAGCCATTGTGTGAAAACAAAACTGTACATTTAGCCCACTTTGTAGAAATATCGAGATATACATTGTATGTCGCCATGCAGCCTAAAAATATCAAGATATGATTTTACGATGTTGCCCAGCCATGCTGTGAAAGCATTTAGTTATTAATCTGTTTACGGGGCTAAACACCACCAAGCAAGGCTTTCTTAGCCTACTTTCCAAATCGAATGGAACCATCTATTTAAAAACAAGAATATGCTTTTTAAGACCATATTCCAAAGCTCCATATTGTTCATCTTGACACCAAAGCTGGCTGTCCCATTTCCAGTGTGTTCTTCTCTTGGAGCTAAACTCGTGTAATGGTAGTTGGCTGAATGTGAAACTTTGTAGGAGCCGTTCCACTTATAACACTGCCAGAAGATAAAACTTTGTGCCTGTTGAGATCTACATCTCGTTTTAAACGGGTACACCAGAGGCCTTGATGAATCTTAGTTGTTTTCCACGACAGAAGCAATTACGTCGGTGGCGTCTGAAGGGGGGCTTTTCGCCGCCATGGTCCCACGCTACTCTGTAGCCACATTGTCTGAAGCCTTGAAGACCTGACAGGCCACATCAGTCAGCCTGTCCCGTACTGCTCCGTTGCAGATACCCGTGGGCCCTCTTCTCTGTGATTTGTTGATTTGTTGACACGAATACTTGCTTTCCGTTCACAAGCAGATCAAAAGACGCAACCGTCAATCTCACATCCCGTGGTCCTCGCCATTTCTTCATCACCGTTGCTCCTGCGACATCACAATCCTGCTTTTCTATTCAATATCAAATTGCTCATTTATTATCCTTGAAACAAAGAAAACACAATCTGTGATTAAAAATTAAACGACGTTATCTCTTCCTGAGCTATTACACAGTCCCTCGGGGGAATGCTATTTTGCTGCCTTGCAGGCGTCTTTTGTTCTCATTTTGGAGGCATGTCACTATTTATTGTTAATTTTTGATGCTTCATTTGATATGCAGTTCTCCCCGTGACATGCATGAATGTCTCATCTGAGTCAGTGACTGCCTGTGAAGTCCTGATTTGAGGTTCACATAGAGCAGAGAGCGTATTCCACCACAAGCTCTGTCAACCTTCTAATGCTGTAATCATAGCTGACTGCAGACTCACTCTGCTCCACCACCCAAATCAATACGTAATCAGACACATAGAAACAGTTTCGCAGAGGTAAATACATGTGATGTGGCTTCTCAATCAAAGGGGTCTGATTTTGGGAGCTGTGTCTCAACTCCATAAATGTAGTTCAAGGTGAAAAGTCATTGTTGAACTTCTCTGTGATGGTCTTGTAGCCTGGTTTGGACGCGGCTGTCTAAAGCACATGTAGCTTTGTTACTGGACAATAATTGGAGCAGAGGACAACTGTCCTCATTAACAGTCTTTACCTAATCCCCTTGACCCCTCTGCAAAACTGTCTAAGCTACTGAGAAACTAAAAGGAGCCTGTCGTAAACTCTAATCTACATTCACTTTTTATTTAAGCTTAGGGCAGTGAACTTGACCTACTCTCTCACAAGTTGCACTTTTAAAAAAAAGGGTTAGGGTTAGGGTTAGTTTTTCAGAAGTTTTGCATTAAGTTGTTTAAAAGTGACCATAAAGGCATATATAATGTTACAGAATCTTTAAATGTCAATTAAATGAGGTTCTTTTAAAACTTTTGAATTCAACAAAATCCTGGAAAACTTTTTTCAACACTGATAATAATGAGAAATGTTTCTTGAGCAGCAAATCAGCATATTAGAATGATTTCTGAAGGACCATGTGACACTGAAGACAAATAAAGCTTTGACATCACGTGTAGCCAATTATGGTAACCCTAATCAGAATTTGTGCTCTGCATTTCACTCATCCAAATAGAACACGGAAGCTTTACTGCGGCGCCCGGGGAGCATTTGAGAAAGGCTGTGATTTTTGAATGCAAATATGTCAATTTTGAGAACACTTAAATTCAGTGTATTTGGCATCAAAGCTATTAGAGATTGACTGAAAGCCACAGAATGCAATTGTATTTTCAGCACATTGAAAAAAAAAAGTCCTACTCTTTGGAATGGCTCACACTCATTTGTCACCTCTGGTTTGCTTAAAATTTCAGGATAGTTAGAGTGCAATTATTTCAGTGCCTTGGCCATCACATGCCTAATGAACTGACAGTTGTTTTTCATTTTTTTATCAGCTCTTGTCAGAACTACAACAGATTTAACAAGCAGTCGTCTGATTCTGCTCTTTCAAAAGCCATTTATTCTGAGCAAATGTCACTTGCAAATGCCTGGTGAATCAGGGTTCTTGATACGTGGAAGGGGCTTTCGGCAGGGTTGGAGATTGTTCTTTTTTTGTTTCTGAAGTGCTTGCCCCAGCATGGATGATCTTTTCATTATCATGAAGTGCTAACCCAGGGTCAGCGTGCACAAAGTTATGATTAGAGCGATCTGTAATCTTCGGCATTTAGTTAATTATGTTGCTCTCGAGGCGGCCATCCATGTCAACTTCAAATCCCTTGAACACTGCTGCCATGTATTTTTTTAAACATTTGAGGTGTAGTCAAAACCTGCTGTCCCTGTGAGCGGCGGTACCATCAAAGCGTTGTTCTAAATTCAGTGTCATTACTCACATACTTCACTGAGCCCTTTGGCAACAAAATGTGAAACAAGACAAAGCGTTTTCACCTTCAGCTGATGAGAACCTACAAGTCTGTCAATGACCTTTGCACCCACTACTCATTTGTCTCAGTAACTGATATCTTTATATTTTTCTTTTAAGAACATACCCCGTTTAAAACACATGTGGTTTGGTTTAGAACCCATCTAATAACCAATTTGGTTGGTTTTGTGGTTTTGTATAACTTGGGTCAAAACAAAACGGTTAAAACAACATCTCCGCAGTCTCAAAATCAAGCATATCACTGTGTTCAGGCCTTGAATGTTCAGTTTATTTGCAGGAAGCGAGTAGAAGTGAGGAGAGGCAGCTCACGTTTCTCAGCTGAGCTTGAGCGCAGACCTGGAGAGATGGCTGTTGGTGCCTTACTGGTTCATGAGCAGCAGCAAATGAGAAAATTAACCATAATGCTATTTCACGGTACTCCACTGCTGGAGATCACCCCTGCCTGGATCTGCAGAGCTGGGATGATGGGAAGCGACTGCAACAGCTTATGGGGTCACTCCACGTGACTAAAGTGCTTTAACGATGCCGTAGAAGAACCCTTTTGTATAAATGGTTCCATAAAGCTCTTTGTGGTGAAATAAGGTTTTTCAGATTCTTAAAAGGTAAGAAAAAGATGGTTCTTTAAAGAACCTTTGACTGAACGTTTCTTTGTGGAAGCAAAAATGGTTCTTCTATGGCATCTCTTAACCTTTTGAAGCACCTTTATTTTTAAGAGTGTATAATTTAATATTTAAAACAGAAAGTATTCAGAGAATTAATCAATGTATGTAAATTATATTTTTTAGATGTTTATTCATTTATAAAAATACTGTATAAACAGTAATAATGTGATATATTTGAATAATAATAAATAACTAGTTAGAGTTTAATACTATCCTTCAGAAATTATTATGATAGCCTAATTTGGTCCCCAATAAATATTGTTTGGTTCTTATCAGATGTATTTTTATCAGATTTACTTTATTTAAATAAAAGTCTTTACTGTCATTTTGTTCCGTTTTTATTGTATGCTTGCTATATATTATATTATATTATATTATATTATATTATATTATATTATATTATATTATATTATATTATATTATATTATATTATATTATATTATAAGCAGAAGTAAATGTTATTATTCTACTATGTCAAACCACATATTGCGTACCCAGTATGGTGATAAATCTCTGTTCCTTCTGTAAGTCACAGCACCTGAGATCTCATTTGTTAAACAATGCAGAGGGAATTAGGTTTTTCACAGCTTGTTTTTATAGCTCCTATTAACCCTCTGTATAGACGTGCAGCTTTGGCTTGTAAATCCCAAACAGCAAATGTTTGTCACACAAAAGTGTGTGGTTGGTGGTTTCTGAATAACAGTATTGTTGTGACTTTGCTTGGAAGAAAGGACATGGTGGTGCACTGATCTGTGACTTCCCTCTGGAAAAGATCCGCTGATGTTCTTCTTCATGTTAATATAAGCACCATCTACTGTAATTCTCTCACTGAGCAATCCAGCCCCATCTGCACATTGTCTGGGTCGCCACCTGCGAGGGGCTTTGGCAGGAGTTGGCTTATTACAGAACTTGGCTTATTTCTCTTTTTTTATCTCTATGCACATACTTTTGATGGTAATGTTTTATCCTGTTGGACAGGCTTTGTTTGGTCTTGGTATCTCCTCTAGCAGCTTGTGTTTGTTTTCTGGATTTCTGGCTTGGGTCTTTAAACAAGTGATAATGTTTCACAGTGCGTGCACACCTTAACCAATATGAAGACAGGAGAGATGACATGCAGACGTTTGCATATGTTAAGACAGACTTTAAAACATAAAGTATCCAAAACGTGAATCCTTTTACGCCTACCAAAATTACGAATCCTTTAAGGATTCATAGAACTCATGGAACTTTTCAGTTTAATAAATGGTATGTTAATATAAATAAACAAAAATAAAACACAGGATTGTAATGGTTGCTCCATAGTGTTCCAATTTTTTTTTTTTTTTTTTTTTTTTTTTTTTTGACATTTCAGCAGTTTCGACCAGACATCAAGTGATTCATGAAGATTTGTGCCTTTCTAAATAAGTAAAATGGTTTGTGTTTTAGGTTTGAAGAAACTTTTTTTTTTTTATTCTGAAGTATTCCGAAATGTAATGCCTTAAAGTTAATATTTAAATTTTTGTGTCTTGTTCATTTGCTTTTTGCAGTCCATTGAGACTTATAATAGAGAGTGGAGCCCTGTGGCTATAAACTCCTGTCCTTGACAGCTGTATTTAATCAATTATGACAGTAGATTTGGAATGAGCACAGCAATTAGAAGCATTAAAAAGATATTTGTGCACATTTCTGGACAGCTGACTGTTGTCATCTTCACAGCACTAAATTGCAATGAATTTCCCTTAAGGGGCATTATGATGATTTACATCTGATCCTGATTAAATATTCAGTAAAAAAGAGGGAAAAGGAAATAAGAGCAGCTAAACTTGCTTTTGACTTCTCATGTACAGTTTATTCAAAATTCAAGCCAGTTGTGAATGGACGAGTGAATCCAGCTAGCCACTTCTCCCAGATGAGGATACAAGACATAAATGAGACATGCTTTCATTGGCATGTTAGCGTTTTGTGATCATATGCATGATAATTTGCATTCCTAAAGCAGCAAACATACTGTTTGAAATATGCAAATCAAGCCAACTAATGTATGGTTTGCTTTAAACATGAAAAGTTCAGCTTACGCCTTACTGCGACTGCATGGCCTCTGAATTATAGATGGCGTAATTCCCCAGTGACAATCTGTTGTTCTGTCAGCTCAGATCAGAGATGAACCACTTAACATCACACTCAGAGGTCAGACGCTGCTTTCTGCAGTGGAGCTGCAAAAGCACGCTGACTAACCTCATAATTAAAGCGAGAAATTAACCTCAGATAGCTGATGACAGTATAGATACAGAACTATATAACATTTCACAGCAGCTTCAGATCATCATCTCTCTCTCTGTTATTTTAAATGCTAAATAAGCTAACTGTTAACATGAATAAGCTATGTTAAAGGGGTCATATGACATTGCTAAAAATAATATTATTTTGGTGTAATGCAATGTGTTTATGTGGTTTAAGGTTCCAAAAACACATTATTTATGTCCCATAATTATGGATTATAATGACTTAATGATTGCATATCACAACACGTAAACATAAAACCATGTCTGCATTTATGATCGGTGAAACAACAAACAACAAACGCTCCTCTGCACTGCTCAGAACTCACATTTGAATCGTTATTGGCAAATTCTTTAAATATGAAAAAGTACTTACAGGCTGTGTGTCAGAAGCACCAGATTGTCCTTGCAAAGTTGCAACTACCCCACACATCTGAATATCCGGGTTAAACTTTTCTGGAACAGTGTTGTAAATATGACTTAAAGGTTCAATTTGTAAGATATTTGCAGTAAAATATCCAAAAACCACTAGGCTAGTGTTATTTATTCTGTCCAGCAGATTACTAACAATATCTCTAAGGTTTTCAACTACTTGTAAATTATGAGAAAATTCCCATTCTAAACAGTGACACGGGGCAGTGCAGTTGTCTCTCAATTATGTTAGTTACCCTTTGTTACCGCCTTTACTGATGTAGAAACCACATGACAACAGTGTCATGGACAAATGCGGACGTAGCTTCGCGACAAACTTCAATTAGAAAGAGATGCTGATCTTGCTTGTGTTTTACTCAACAGGTGAGTTGTTTTGATTCATATCTTTACAGAAAACGTATGTCATTATAACGACCAGCAAGATTAGTATTATGGGGCATACATGCCAAACGCGGGGCATCGTGTCTCTAGACCCGCGCGAGGACGCGTCTGATCCATAGTCTGATTGCGTCTTTGCATTGACTTTGAATGTAATTTACTCGCGCAGATCGTTGAACTCGCGTTAAATCCATGATTTATATTTTCGTCTGATTGATGGCCGTCAGCGGTTGGGTAGAAGATAACAAATCCCATCATTCCACGCTCCTTCTTAGTGTCATCAAACCACTCGATTGTTATTGTTTTGGTAGTGCGCCCTCTAATGGCAGGTCCTACAACCTGTACCTTTAACCACTGATTCCTAGTTGTGTCCTCTTTTGAAAGACCAAACCAAGTATTTTCGCTTTCACAATGAAACACAGCATTTCCACGACATGGTGACGACACGACATTGTGACGTCAGAAGCAACAAGACTACAGTAAGACTCAAAGTTACTTCTTTCTTTGCGTGAACATTTGGGCGGTGTTATGCAAATTTTCCCACACATTGACATAGACGTGGGGGTGTGTTTAAATGAGGCATTTCAGGAGGGCATGGACAAGTCTTAACTTTTAAAAAAAAATGCCTCTTTGGGTTTGAGACTTTAGTCTTTGCAATGTTAGGGATCTCATTTATGCATGAACATCTTGAAACACTCCAAAGTAGAAAATTGTCCTTAACATTGCATCATATGACAGCATTTTGCTTATTCTTTTATTCATACAGAAAGTCTTGGTGTTACTGAAGTTTTTTTAGGAGTAGTTTTTATTCTGTGACTACTTTCTGTTGATTTCTCAGTTTTGAAAAATGCTTCTGAGGTGGCAGAAACACCAACTATAATGAACCTTCACAACTTTGCATTCAGCATGCCAACTGTTAGGATTTAGGTTTGTCAATCCACCAATAGCCCCAAAATGAAATGGTAAGCATTGTGGAGATTTTGTTTTTGGAAACACGTGTTCTTTATTAGCGCAAGGAATTTTATTTTCCTATTTATTTTTACAGCCATTCCTTTTCTCAAATCACAACACGACCTTTATTTGCGTATCATAGTGACAGAAGAGAAACATTCAAAAAAGGCTGGTTTAAATTCCCTAGAGCTCTTGAGCATGTGCTCATGATTAACTTTTGATTCTTCATTTCGTTTTGCAATGCTTTAAGAATATAAGGAAATATGTTCTGTGTGTTTTTAATTTCAACTGTATTTTCTTCAAGTATTAATAGAAAGCACATGGAGCAACTGATACTGATAACGCATGGATATATCTTAGGTATTTTTTTTTTCAGTCAAATATGAATACTCATATGAATGAAATACTCAAAGCCATGAAAAAACAAACACAATCACATCAGTACCATTGCTTTTTTTTTCTTTGCATTGAATTTGGCATTGTGAATTCAATTGCTTTGCTTTTCATTTTGGCCATAATAATGTCACTGGCTGTCCTAGGTATAAATATGAAAAAGCAAATAAACTGGTATTGGCATATTTGAGTCTAATGTGATATTAGATAAAGAAGAAGATAAAGGTGACCTGTTTTATAAGGACTTCTGTAGAATCTTCTTAACCGCCAGCAATTTAAGAGACCGCAAAAAGGTCACCTTACATACCGATTTCAGCCCTGAAGAGACAGAGGTTCTCCTCCTATGAACAAGAAAATCTACATAGTGTTCCCAGATCTGCCTGGTTAAAGCTACTTGATCCACATCCTCCTCCGCCGTCTAAATTGGGCCAGTGGTTCGAAAGCAGTGGAGCCTTGTGAAAAAGAATCACTAGTTTGCATGACTGTGGGCAGTCTCTATCAATCAGAAACACAATGCTCGGAGGGAGAAACTGAGGCTCTGATATTCTCCTGGAGGAGCAGCCGAGTAGAACCAGTGTCTCAAGTAGTGACGGAAATGATTTTATTAAAATGGATCAAATGATACTTTGCCGTTCTTGCTGGCAGTCATCTCATAACTGAAGTTTATGTTTATGTGATTTTGTTTATTCCTTGGAATGATACTCGGCAATATAATACATTTGGCACCAGCTACACCAAAAGAAAAAATAATATTTTTTATAGAATATTATAAAATACAATATAATAACCAACTACACTCTAGAAACCTTTTTTATTATGTTTTGTACAAACACAAGTCCAAAAAAGTTGGGACACTGTACAAATTGTGAATAAAAACAGAATGCAATGATGTGGAAGTTTCAGATGTCAATATTTTATTCAGAATACAACATAGATGACATATCAAATGTTTAAACTGAGAAAATGTATCATTTTATTTATTTGCTTTCTTATTTTGAAAACTGCCTGGTCCTCCCTATTTTATTTTATTGTATTTCTTCCTAACGTTTTTTATTGTATTTTATTGAATGATTTTGAATACTCAGAATATTTAATCAAGTTATAAAAAAAATATTTCAGTAGGACTATAATCAACCTGACTATATAAGTTATTCTAACAAAAGTCATTTCTAAGATTTAGGTCAACTATAAATAGTCACTAAACCGACTTGGTGAAATATATTTTCCTGTTCTTGCTTCGTTTTTATTTTCATATTTTCTGTTACTCCATTGGTAATACCAGTGATTGAAATATTACCCACTTCAACTTTAAGATAACATTTGTGTTTTCACTTTTTGCAGTGATTAAAATAAGACATTTGAAATGTTTTTCATTTTAAAATACAGCTGCAGGTCCAGAGCTGTGACTCTGGTACACAGGAACAAATATTCTAAAATGCAGTCTCCTGTTCCTTCCTGAAAGCCTGAAGCCACTGCCTTCTCAGCTTGACTGCTGTGTGTTTTTCTGTGTGTGTATTTTAGCAGACGCAACGGCGCGTGACCTTTCACCTCCCGGACGGCTCTCAGGAGAGCTGCAGTGACAGCGGGCTCGGAGAGCAGGAGCCCAATAGCGGTGCCAGCATCACCCAGCCTCTGCCCTTGGGCTTCCCTCAGGAAGAGTACTATGAACAGACCTCACCGAACAGCCGCACTGAGGGTGACGGCAACTCTGACCCCGAGTCCAGTAAGTACTGACTGCTGTCCTTTACCAGCACATTTTCAGCAGCTGAGCAGGCAAAAGGCAGAGGGATATCAACTGTGACCGCCTCCATGCTGCCTAGGCTGATACATTGCTAAGCAATGTTGTTATTTTACGTTTACACAGATTTTTAATTCATTATCTATGCAAATATTCAGATGACTATGTTTGACCATTATGTCACATATTCTCACACTATATGCATTACTGTTCAAAAGTTTGGGGTTGGTAAGATTTTTTTTTTTTTCTTATGCACAATGAGGCTGTGCATTTTTGATGAATAGTACAAAAGAACAATGTTTATTAGAAAATATTCTGTTACATTATGAATTATAATGTAAAAAAAAAACACCATCCTGACTCCAGACTTTTGAAATAGCGCTGGACGCAGCATCAGAAATGCAAAGTTTATAGCGTACATTGCTGCTCAGTGAACATTATGCTACCTTCTGCAATAGTGCTTTGCAGAACAAATAATGCTTGTTTAGGTTGAGTGTTAATTTGCTCAAGTTGTTATTGTTTAATGAGGCGCAAGAGCTGGTTAGTATTTACTGCTGCGCTACTCTATATTGCACAGCCTTTAGTATGACCGACTGGACTTTGTGAATGTAAGCTTAGTAGATCTTCTTCATCATGCTGCATAAAAGCAGTTATTGTGTTTGATTCTCACCATGACCCGGGGAGGTAAAGCCCTCATATCTCAAACACCGTAGGATGGTCCGGTGCGTCGGGCAGATCCTGTGATCAGCACAGATCTCTTCATCTCTTTCTGGCTTACACATCAATAATATGGCTGAAATACCATAATGTTATTCATGTTGTTTATGGCAAAACAACACTGAAAAAAAAAAAAAAAAAAAAAAAGCACATGAATAAAAATAAATTGGCTTGTGTACACCTTCAGATATCCTCTCTTTCTGGTCCATAAATGAGACAGTAGCGTCTCTGACTGAAGCACAAATGTCTTTCAGTTCTACACTGCAGCCGAGCTAGGACACTCACAGTGCTGTGTAAGAATGAATGCATTTCTTCAGCTCTACTCCCGCCAAACTATTTACACACACATGGTGGTCTTTGCTCTTAGATTAGCTTTTGTTGAACTGGCCTGCTCCCTCTGATAATGCAACGTGTTATCTCAAGCTGAGCCCTATCCTATAGTGTATATGCATTTAAATCCATATTTTTTACATTCATATATACTGGATGTCTGATAAACTGGACAGTATTGTTTTTCTATGCATACAAACACCTATCTCACATATACACGCATATCTCCATATAAAATGTTTTGACACCCTATTTTTACATTCTATATGTGTGTGTATACTGTATATATAAGAAGACATTCTTTTTTTTAGCGATCTGATTATGTAATTATTTTTAAATGAGCAGCATTTATCTAAAACAAAAACAATGTGACTATTAGGGTGACAGAATACTTAAATAATTAAGTATTGATTTACATTAAACACTAAGCTTATGAAATTAAACCCAAAAATTACAATTCTGTCATCATTCGCTCAGCCCCATGTCATTTCAAACCTCAAGACTTTGCAATACTGAATGCTAATTAGCAGATTTTTCAATTGTGGGTAAACTCTCTCTTAAGATAAGAGATAAGAGAGAGACAAAAAGAGTACCACACTGCTACTAAAAAAAAAATAATAATAATAATAATAATAATAATAACAATAAAAGTACTTTTTAGCTAGTAACTTCCCAGCTATGGTAGCAAGTAGCCATTGGCTTGCACAGTATTTACCCCCATTTTATGTAAGTCAATGGCTACTCTCAACTGTTCTTCTTTTGTGTTCAACAGAAAAAGAAACTCATACAGGTTTGGTGAGGATGAGTAACTGATGACAGAATTTACATTTTGGGGTGAACTGTCTCTCTAGGAATGAGTAGTAGTTTTGTTGTTGTTGTTGTCTTTATGTTTTAAGCTACATGTTACAGTCATATACAGGCTTAGGGCTATGTGCAGTTTAGTATATTATATTCCTGACATGCACTGGATGGTTTGTATACCACAAACTAATAATTCCATATCTGACTTTTTGGAATTTTTTGGTGTACTATTTTTTTATACACTGAGTGATCACAACAAGCTGGATAATGGGCTGATTCTGTGCATCATCCTGTAAAAAGAAACAAACAATAACACTAGTAGTGATTTGCATATGCTAAGTGATTGCTCTGTGGCTCATTAATATTCTGCGATGGATGCATCTCAGGCTTCATAAAATCAGCCTTGTAAATGGGAGCACGACATCCTTGTCATTTGGGAACTGGGTTAATTGGCAAAGTGGACACCTTTTTTGGCAATCCCCCACTACCCCCTCTATCTGGAGGCTAAAATGCTCTCAGGTAATTCAGACAGCAAATGATATATGAGAAATATGAGAGGGAATTCTGAAGTCAGTCTTCTTGTCGCACTGTTTCTTTTCACTTCAACTTCATCTGTGCAAGCAAACCATTCTTTGTACACAAAATCTATCATTTATTCTATTGTCAAAGCACAAGCTGAAAAAAACCTGAAAGCTTCCAAACTGACAGCCTCATGAATAAACATGAGCAATCCAACGCTGCTTAAAATGAGAAATACATCATGCACTTTCATCCCAAGATTATTTGCTGTTGTGCAAAAGCCAGATTGATAGAAATCATGTCATTTGTTCATAATCGGCAGAAGAGCAGTTCGAGATGGCATAAAGCAGAAGAGGAAAGGCTGACATCATCTCCTCAAGCGTGATGGGACCACCCAATGTGTGCTCATTGAGGATATAAGTCAACCATCTCATTCGGTCCCCATTTCCAAGCCCAAAAGTTCACTGATAAAAACTGTAGCCGTGGCTGAGAGTTCAAAAAGAGAGATAGATCCCCTCTCTGTTGACAGACTCTGAGACTGTGAGAGGAGTGCATCGGAGGCGTAGGGAGCCCAAGACGGATTAGATATGGTTTTATCAATGAGCAGCAGGCAGCTGTAGCTGTGGCAATCGCTTATCTTGTCGTCTCAATTTGAAAAGAGTGAGAACAAGAGAGAGAGATAGAGAGAGAGAGCAAGACGAAGGGGGATTGAGGAAAAGAACAGAGTACCGGTGGCAGACGCAGGGAAAAGGTGATGTGAAGCAAGTTTACGCACTGAAAGGTGGCATGGCAAGGTCTCGTGTGTCATTGCGATTTGAGTAATAGCTGTTGGAAAAGCAGAGGATATGGCATTCTTGCGACAATGTATTTCTCCGCTCCTTTTTAAAAACAGCGTCTTTATTAGACCGCCCGCTTTCGAAATAAAGTTCATGTGGCATTTATGTTACAGTTATTTATGAGGCAGGAGGTCGTTCGTTTTATGGCTCCCTTTTGCTTTGCCTCCTCAGGCTTTCTTTATCAAACGGTCACCAGTTTATTTGCTCATTTTTACCAAACTGTGCTCTGAGCAGCTCAAATTTGCCACAGCCTCTGGCCGATTGGCTAAAGACCCCAGTCTGCTGTTTGCCGAATTAGCATGGACGTTGTTGTATCTCTGCCACCACCCTGTGCTTCCATCCTCCCGAACAGCTGGCAGAGAGAAAAGGGAACTTCTCGTGCAATTAACATTTTTAAATCTTCGCTGTCTCTTCGGGCGGCCAACCCTTTGTACTTAACATCAAACAGTATTATGCATTAAAGTGTATGTTTGGGATCAGCGCCGCCGTGGAATCCAGGTGGTTACATATTAATGCAAAAAAGCAAACAAACGTAATCTTAAATACATTTTTTCTGGTTTTAACGAATCGTTTGGACGCAGTGTGTAAAATACAGTTATATTAAGCTTTGCCTTGAAAGTGTTGAGTCTAGTGTTTGTAAGGAGGTGGGTATTGCGCACTACAAAGCTAATTTGCCATAATGGTGTGCTCCGTGATTGCATGAGTCGCATTGTTTCCTTCCAAATAAGTCAGATTAATTACATAAGGGTTATTTATAGAGCTATAATCACGCAGCATTGCAGTGTGTGTTGATTTACATCCTTAATAACCCTCGCAGACGTTGGACTGGTGGAAACCTCGTAGCAATTGCATTATGTTTTGTATGGCCACCAGGTGACTAATGGAAAAGAACAGCTAATGAAGAAGCTTGTTTTTTTTTTTTTTTTTTTTGGAATATATTTTAAAAATGCAATTTATTTCTTTGAAATGTTCAGCATTATTCCTCCAGTCTTCAGTGTCACAGGATCCTTCAGAAATCATTCTAATATGCTGATTTGCTGCTTAAGAAACATTTATTACTATTATTATCAAATAGTAGTGCTGCTTATTTTTTGTGGAAACGGTGATATGTTTGTTTTGTGGATTTTTGATGAATGACAGTTTTAAAAGAAACAGCATTTGAAGTCGAAGCATTGTAAGATAAATGTATTTACAGTCACTTTTAAACAATAAAAAAAAATCTTCTTGAATAAAGTAATCATTCCTTTTACCTCACACTTTGGAAGTTTTAAAACTTTTGGTTGTGTAAAATAATTCATTACTGATATAGCTGCATTTCCCCCCATTGTTTTTAAACATATTTTTTAAGCGTATGCTTTCAGAAATATAACTTTTTGTTTTTGTTTTTTACCCCAAAATTCTGAATGGATGCTGATGTAATGCCACATTCATGGAATTTACTAAATATTCAACTTGAATCAGTGCCTTCATGAAGTAAATTTTCCTTTTGAATATGATTTTCTCATGCATCTACAGTAAAGTCTAACCGGTTTAGTCTCAGGGAGTCTCCATACTACCAGCTAATATTATTTTTATTTTTTTATTTTTTGCAGTGTCATTAGTAAAGTATTAGCCATTGAGAGAGATTTCCTGGTGTGTAGCATATGGCCTCATGTGACCAGCTTATGTCTTGCCTTTCTAAAATCTAATCTGGTGTCTAAAAAATATTTTCAAATAAACCAATCCATTTTATTCAGTCTAAATATAATAAGATTAGACTTTTAATAATGCCGATACGCTTTCAGCATAAGAGCTTCAATGTATACTTTCCCTAAGTGCTTTCATGGGTGTTTTTTGTCATTGTTTTCTCCTGCAGTGTTTAAAACTGAATCAAGCATGGACTTGGTTAAGCCTAAGAAATGAAATGCTCTCGCTCTCTTTCACTTTGGCAGAGCATAGCTGTTATTGCTGTTAGTGGTTTAACAGATGCTAGCTTGGCCTTTTCAGATAATCTCAAGCGGAGCATGTAAAACAATGCTATAAACATGGCACAAAGTGATGGGACGTTGTGTAAAATGCATTTTCATTAAATCAATTCAGGCTGCCTATTATTTTCTTCAGTCATTGGTAATGAATGTGTAGCTTAATTACACTACATTTTATTTTCCATTTCCCAATCAGAATCCACCCTGGAAACCTTTTACTCAAAATTGTGACTTTATATAGGTACATGAACTTCTTACAATCAAAAATAATTGCTTAACTACAGGCTACGTGTTTGAAACTGTTCAGCATTGCTTTTGTTTCAATTTTGAAATATGGTTTTAGTGTAAAAAAATGACATTGTGAAATAATATCTGCCTCAGATGAAAGCGTATGAATCAGTGACTGACTGCGAGTCCCTGGTTGATGTTGAGACATCCTGAAAAGCAAGCCGTTTTAGCTGTTGTCCCTTTTCATCATAATAGCAATACTCTGACTGATTTAAGCGTAATATCTCAGTCGGAGTTGTAATATGACACAACTGCATCAAAGCAATGCCTGTATTTCAACCATCATAGTAAGTCATCCCATCCCCGGCCCAGCATGCATGAAAGCTCGAGTCTAAAAGGAATAAAAACAGACGAGAAATGAAACGACTGGGCTGAAAAAGCTTTTTTTTTTTGCTTGCATGCTTGTTAAAGACCTTCCACGGGACACCAGTAATCATATTGGGATGGTCACTTGAACCAAACCGTATTTGCAAAGTTGGCTTCTCTCAAGCTAAACAAATAACTGATTTTGTGCTGCAGGGTTTTGGAACCTATTTCCAGCTGCTGCATTAAGACCGAGTTAAATTAAACCAGCGGCAGGACGAATGTACACATTTTTAGTATTCTCATGCCAGTTTTGCCCTTATTTCTTTTCTGTCTTTGCCTGTTTCATGTCTGGCCCTGGTCAGGTGGGATTTGATTGGTTTCATCTGTTTATCTGTCATAGCCAAGAGGGTTTTAGGGGAAGAATTGACTCTTTGAGCTGATATTGAGGGGAACCTGTTTAGTCTACTTCAAATGCCATTGACAGTTGTCTTGGGGAGACAATGTATTGATCTGGAAAGTCAAGTCAAAGTACTAAAATCTCCTTTGTTTCCCAGGAAGAGTTAGGAATGTGTCATACAAGAAAGCTCCAGGACAGTGTATTAAGTGTTGTGCTGCTGGGGATTGAGCCGAAAATAAATAAATAAATGAATTTATTTTTAATGTTAATTTAAAAGAATGCAGCTGTTCATTGTTAATTAATGTTTGCTCATAATGCCTGTTCATTTCTACAACTTAAAATGTTAATATGTATTAGAAAAATATTGGAAATGAGAACAATAACTTTTATATATTCATTTAGTTGGTTTTGGTTTCACACACTCAGGGCCCTATTTTAACGATCTGAAACGCAAGTGTCAAAGCGCGAAGCGCAATTAAGTTTGTGGGCGGGTCTCGGCGCTGTTGCTATTTTCCCGGCGGGATCAATGGCTCATGCGCCCGGCGCAAATCTAAAATGGGTTGGTCTGAAGCAGCTTCATTATTCATAGGTGTGGTTTGGGCGTAACGTGAAATAAACCAATCAGAGCGTCATCCAACATTCCCTTTAAAAGCAGGTGCGCAAGTTCCATTATGGATTACTATTATTATGGCGTATTTACCAGGCGCATGCCAGGAGCGGTTCACAGCCGAGGAGACTGATGTTCTTGTAAGAGCAGTGAAAGACAGAGAAGGTGTGTTGTATGGGGATGGGAGAATAATTAGCCTGAATAATTTGTAAGCTAGATTTATGCCTATTTTTTTCACATCTTCGTGGCACACCACAATGATTTCCGTCATCTCATGTGTTAATATTTTTTTTAGTGTAACAATTTATGATTTGCAAAAATAACTGTCGCATCTGTGTAGATTACACGAGCAAAGTGTATGCGCGTTGTGCACGCTATACATTATGGTCAAGCATGCGCCCTTAAAATAGCATAATGAACAACGCGCAACGCGCCACTGACTTTAGACTAGGTTTTTTCTGGTCAGTGGCGCAATTGTTTAATGGAACAGCAAAATAGCACCAGGGATTGTTTGCGCCGGAACACGCCTCCCTTTTTTGCGCTGAACCGCCCAGGGAGCGCAAGTTCATTCACTAGTTTAGCGACGTGCTTCTGTGGAGGGAAAAGCGCGCTTTGCGCAGGTGCAAAATAGGAATGACACATGCGTCGGTGTACAAAGTCAGTTGCGCTGGGTGCAAGATAGGGCCCTCATTCTGTTTGTAGACTCATTTGAAGTGTTTTCTGAATGAAAACTGACTGTGGAACTCTCTGACTGGGATTTCAAAGGCTCTGACAATTAAAACAGCTATTCGGCGCTTGTTAATATGTTCAGTAAGTCTCATGTCTGATTTGGAGGATGGATCAGTAGCTGTCACGTTTGATTGCATCTCTGGATAAAATATTCTGAACTCTGTGGGGGAACTTCAAACACCCAGCTCAAAAGCACTTGCTATTATTAATATTATTATTATATAAAATACTTGTTTATATTTTTCATACCATTTTAAATTCATATAATAAATAATAATACAATAAATAAAATAATTATAGCATGTTCAGCGATTTATATTTTCATAACCAAACTAAAACCAAAAGTTTCCCATCTTGGGACTGAGGAGGTCCTTGGACCGGGTGTTTATTCATCCGTGATAGTCATGACCAGTAACAGGCTGCAAAGGCACTTCTGTTCATGACACTTTGAGGCTTCATCATCTAAATGTCATTGTGATTACGTTTCTCCCAATTGGCATGATTTCAGTGGCCACTATCATATGTGGTTTCCAGAGAGATATGTACTGTAGAGCAGCTCATTATCAAAGCATTAAAATGCCTGTATGTTTGTCTTGGATGCACATACATTTTTCATGCTCTTGGTTCACTTTGTGAACAGAACCAGACTGCAGACTCCAGTTCCATCAATCAAATGCATTTTGTTAGAAGTCTATCATCCCTCAGAAACACTTGCCTCTTTGACGTCTACAGAATCCAGCGTGCTTGATTTGACATGGTGCAAGGGATAGGTACAAACAGTCAGATGCAACAAGAAAACACAGAAAAAAACTGAAAAATTTATATGTTGATGTTTTATTAAATGCCATTTGTTGCCAATAGTTTGACAAGAATTTGTTTTCTCTTATACAACAGTAAATCCTAAAAACCTCGGGTTTTGAACAGAACTGTCGCATGGAGACTAAATGTGAGCTTCAGATATTGGTTGCATGTGTGATTAGATTATGTTCCACTTAATCTTAATTTGTATTCATTTAATTTATTTGTCTAGCAACATGAATAGACCGTGCAGTCTTTTTTTATTTTTCCATTTAAGGTAATTTGTTTAAACCACTCAAAATAAGAGTTTTTATTATATTATTTATATATGACATTTCAACAAAATTATGCCTGATTTCTTACCGGCATCTAATGTTAGGGCTGTTGTGTCTACACAGAGAACTGGGTCTCTAAAATATGCCACGGCGAATTGATTAAAATGCATGTCCACACCTCTTTCTCATTTTTCTTATGCAGACAGTGCCAAGGATAAAGATGGGCCTCAGATAGGATTATTGACCGAAATAAACGAGCGTCAATATTCTTTTAAAACTAAACAGACTCAGCATCTTAGGGGGTTGTATTTTTGGTGACAGTAACTTTATTAACCCGTGACATTTTATTTTTAAATTTTTTTGGTGTCAGGTTAATAAACCACTGAACCCATTTAGTATTAGTGCAAATCACATATTGCATATTCATGAAACCAAACATCTGTAAATTCTTCTGTAAACTAGGGCATTCAGTCGATGAGACATCTGGGCTATTTAAGATTGATATTTTGAGAGGAGACCTTACCTATTGTTATATCAAAGCAAAATGTAGCTCACTCTATTTCCAATTTATCAACAAGAGGAGTGAAACACGGCTAATATGAGACCGATCGAATGTGAATAAGTGATCGTTTTTAGCTCCCAGTCCTTTATCTTCACACGCGTCTGTAGAATGTAATCCAGGCGTGTGTGCGTGTGCATGCAGGAACCGGATTACCTGGTGGCACCCTGTGGTCCGGTGATCAATGTGAGCTCTGATTCTTTGATAAATTGGTATTCTCAAACAAACGGATGACTTCAGAAAGAGCTCGGGGCCAGTAACACAGACAGATGGAGTGTGGGAACAAGAGAGCTTTGCTGAGTGGAAGAAAAAGGATTTCATTCGGGACACATGGAGGATGGATTAGACTTGCCCTGGCAGGAAGTGTTTGGGCTAACAAAATATGACAGGAGCTTTTGAGGGCTTGACACTGAACATGGAGGCCTGGCAGAGGCGTAGCTAGCGCACAGAAGAGCTGATGCATTCATCACATTTGCCATGGTCAAGTTCACAGGTCATGATGCTGCTACCCAGCATCTGTGGGACCTCCAGGCAGCGGAGCACCAGGAGGGTCAAGCAGTTGCCTGCCACTTTGCGCCGTCTGCGTCGAGGAGAGCCACCAAAGTGCACCTCCAGCTGCTGTGCCGACCGGCCACCAGTGTCCCTGTGCCCTGATTCTTCTGCGCACCTGCTTGGTTGCATTGATTTGCTCTCATTCCAGGCAGTCCTAAGTCCCAGGGGTTTCAGCTGTTCAGCATCTGTCACGCCGTGCAAAGTTTTCCATGTTGAATCAGATACTGTGTATGAATCTTTATTTACCATGTTCCTGCTCTCTAGTTAAAAGAAGACAGTCCTTGTTGGTGTTCTCTGATTACATTTCATCATGCTACCATGGGTCCAAACACTGCGATTTAATTAAGATCTACAGTATGGAATTATGCACGTCATTTGCTGTGGGTGTAAAACACTAGCATTATATCTGAGCCATAATTTCAAACTTTACTGTAAAAAAAAAAAAAAGAAGAAGAAGAAAGAAAATGAGATTGCAAATATTAATAATAATAATTATACATTCACAACCTTTCAAGCATTATATGTTTATTTATATTATTTATGGTACATGTAAATTAATATACCAAAAATATTCTACATTTTATTTTATAACATACAGATAGCAGCCATCATTAGGTGGATGACATTATTCAACACCAAATTTGAGTTTTCCATATTTTATTTTATTTTATTTTATTTTATTTTATTTTATTTTATTTTATTTTATTTATCATCTTTCCTTTCTAATAATAAAATAAAAATAATATTGTGTGTGTGTGTGTGTGTGTGTGTAAGTGTGTGCGTGTGCATGAAAAAAAAGGAAAGAAAGATTTTTAAATTTTACTTAATAATACAGATTTTCAATATGATCATAAAAATCACAAAAAATCATATTTCTTCTGCTTTTTAATGTAATTTATCATTCATATTTCATTTAAAAGTTAAACCTATAGTGTTTCCATTATATATAGTAAAATGTCTACTGGTAAACAACTTCTAGTCCGATTTCCAAAGCGGGTCTGCAGCGGTTTTAACAGAGGCACGGTGTGTGTCCTTGATTGTGTAGCTGGCTTAACTAGTCGGTCACAGCGGGAGGCAGATGTTGTCTTGCGGCATGGCCGTTCTCCTCTGCCACTTTGATGTCTGATGTCACTGTGCATGCAGGTGCACTGCTCTTCTGGGTTAACTCTCTCACTCTCTCCCGGTCTCTCTCTCTCATGCCCGTGGTCAAAGCTGCAAGTGTCACACCAGGGGATATGCCCATTTTAGAGTCAGTGAGCTGTAATAATTGATGATCAGACCTGCTGTCAGTGTAAAAATGCAACTCCAAACGAGGCACGGCGTACTAATCCACACACACACAGGAAACTGAAGCACAGAAGCACAGTTGCAAACGAAGGTATGACGAGAGGGCCAGGCGTGAGGACAGCAGAGGCACAATTGCACCAGCTGATGAGGGTTTTGTCCTTGAAATTGTAGATTTGCATTCTAATGACGAGAGATGCTCTACTGATAATACACGGCTTGATGCGCTTCAGCTCGTAGATCTCTTTTACACCTCCACACTCTACAGTTGCAGTTAATTATGCATGTCTTTGTAGAGACACCGTGTCTCCAATGGCAACCCGCAGGTAGAACCCATAAAGCAGGCCCCGTGTTTATCCAGTGAATGCCCAAGCCCTTATTTTCAGAGAAATGTTCCTGCTCCATATTGCTGTCTCACACGGCCGTGAAGAGGGTTTCATAAGTTAATAATGAGAGAACCTGAAGGAGCAAAAAAAAACACAAGCCAGCTGAGATTCATATGGGTAATGCAACATCTTCCGCGGCACAGACGCCACCGAGCCGGGCTGATTTTTCAGCAAGACGCATTATGCCGCGTTATGGTTCTGCTTAGTGCTAAATCAAAACACACGTTTTTCAAACCAGCCTGTCCTGTGACTAATCGTCCTATTAAGATCTCTAGTAGGCATTTCATTATGCCAAAGGTATTTTACATTTATAATTCTTAACGAACACGGTGTACAAGGTGTATCTAATTATGCATTTTACACTCCATTTCTTAACAACATCGGTAAACACTCTTAAGCATGGGAACTGGATTGCATACTTGGATCCCGGTGTGATGGTGCACACCTGTTCTTCCCGTCTGAGAAATACTGGGTAGCGGAGCAGAGCGTCTGATTATAGCTGCCTGCGCCGAACGGTGGGAGATGCTTTTAATCATTCTCAGGAGTTTCGCGTCTCTACCTTTCTGCAGGGCTGCCTGGGTATGCGTGGTCGCTTTGTGACGAACAGCCTTTTGCTTTTTAGAATGATTATTCCCATTATTCCTCAACTTAACTGCCCATAGCCACACACTCCCTGAGTCACTTCCATCTGTTTTACCTTTCGGAGCATCTGTCATGGCTTGCAGGGACATCCACCTCTCGAGTCGGAGCGACAGGAGGACATCTGTCCCAACAGACAGCCAATCAGGATGCAGCGACCGTTCTGTTAACCCTCCACTGGGCCCCGCGCCACGCTCGCGAGCATTCGACACGCTGCATCCAAGCAAATTGCATTCCTCAGTGAAGTTAGTGTTTCTAATTCCTCACTCACAGCCAGTTGTGCCGACAGATAATTTGATAAGGGCTGTCATAATGGTGTTGGCGAATCCTGATAAATGTGTCTAATGTGGCTGTGAGTACGAGCTGGAAAAAGAATACCCAGGATTTCCTGATGAGAAGTGCGAGCCAGGAAGACAAATGGATAATGCTGGTGTTCCTCGCTTTCAAGTTACCAGAATGAGTGTTTGTCCTGTGGCACATTTAGAAGCTTCACTGTATGTTTTAATGTGGTTTATTATAAAAATCAGTCACACAGATAGCTACACCAATTCACTTTCTATATTCTCCTACACAATGTCACTACATCACCTCCCCCTCTTCTGTTTGTGTACAATATAGTGGGTATTCATTAGAATGTCTTAACAGTGATGCATTTCTCTTCCAATATACTTTTTTTTTTTCTCACACATAAAATAGTCATGACATTTGCCCGTCAATATGCTCTTTCTTAAAGGGGTAGTTCATCCATTCTGCCATCATTTACTCACCTTCATATAGGAGCCAAGTAATGGTCATTATTTTCCTTGCAGTGACAGTGAATGAGAGGTTTCAAGCTTTAAAAAGGATGCTAAATATATTTTTTAAAAGTGTCCATTTGATGGCGTGCTATATTTAATGTCATTTGATGTTGGCTGTTGTTCAATAACAATCTTCCCCTTTAGCTTACTCTTAACTTTTATTTTAAAAATGTAAAAGATTTATTTAAACAGCGATTCATCAGATTTTTGAATGAGTCATTCAGACTGGTTTTGTGAACTGAATCAAAAGATTCATTTGAAAAGATCCAGCTCGAATGATTAATTCAGAAATGATATGCTCTTTACACATAAACATTATAATTGGTGGGGTGGGGCTTATATTCTACCAATTTCTCATACAAAATTATCATCGGGCTAAAAAAAACAAATAGGGATATAAATAAATAAAAATCACCTTCTTGGTTTCACAAGTTGTCTATGGATTGATGGAGGAAAGAGGTCTGGGACGACAAGAGGGTGTCGGAAATTGCATTTTTGCATGAACTGTTCTTTGCACTTTGTGCCCTAAGTCTTTTCATGCTGAGGATGATTTCTCAGAATGGGGCAGTTTGGGAAACTGACCAAGTACTGACCTATGAATGCACAAATCCACGGGTCTTCCATTCTTCCCCATCTACTTATGGTTTAATCTGTGTCAGATTTTCCCCTTCTGTTAAAATATGCCGTCTGTGGCTGCCAGTCTCTGTGAGACTCTCTGCTTAATCCTCATGAATACATGACTTTGTGCGCATGAATAAATAAAAAGCTGCTCGGCGGGTAATTGAGGTGCCGTGCCACTAACAAACGGGGACACAATTTGTAAATGAGATACTCCCACATCTAGCTCGACGATGATTTATATCAAATTAAACCATTTACTAAAATCATGCAAGAGGGCTTGGAAACAGTCTCCTCCTAGCACTTTTTCCCCAGAAACAGCAATTGTGAATTGTCCTTCAACTGCACTGTATTGCTCTCAGTTGGTTAACCCTACATAGATAGAAATTTGATTTCTGGATCTTTTCATTTGCTTTTCCATTTACTTGTTTGTTATATGCTTCAGTCTCATATCTTTATGTTAATGACAGACCCCTGGCTGTGCTGCAGCCCATATGGCCTAGTGAAAGTGGTGCCTCTGGTCTAATTTCACACACAATAATAAAGCTATGATTGCTATGATTTCTTCAACTGAAAACATCATTACAGTCATGTACTTCTTACTACTACCCATGCTTTTTAACAGCCATTCTGTCATAGCTCACCTACTATTCGATTTGATAGTGTATTTGTATATATTATAGCAATACAATAAACACATGTTGAGAATTGAAAAGATCATACAGGATTGGCCATCAGACAATAAGGGGCAAATTCATTTAACCATCATGGCACATTGTTTTGCCCAGTTGTGGTGTTCCCTGATTTGTTTAATTCCTTTAGTACAGAGGTCTTCAAGAACGGGTGCCTATATATATATATATATATATATATATATATATATATATATATATATATATATATATATATATATATATATATATATATATATATATATATATATATATATATCCACAAAATATGGCTTTTCTTACTGTTGCATTCTGCTTTCTAAAGGCAAGTTGATCACAGTAAATACACAAAATATTTATTTTTCTATTTAGCAAAGATGCCTTCATTTGATTAGAAAGACATTTATAATGTAAGAAACAATTTCTATTTCAAATAAATGCTGCTTTTCAACTTTCTATTCACCAAAGAAGAAGAAAAGAAAGAAAAAAATTGTTTCAGTCGTTTCCACAAAACATTAAGCAGCACAACTGATTTCATATCAGCATATAATAGAAGTGTTTTTGAAGAATGTTGCTGAACATTCTGAATAAATTATAGTTTAAAATACTTTAGAAAACAGAAAACTATTATTAGAAATTACATTATACAATATTACTGTTTTGCTGTAATTTTGTAAATGCAGCCCAAGTGAGAAAAACTAAACAAAAAATCATCGTAACCCAAAACTTTTTGGAAACAATGGCCACAAATAGTTAATTCATAGTGAATTCCCTTTTGGGGTTAATGGTTGCATCAGAAATGTTTCAGAACTAATCAGTCTAAGAAAGCATTACACTTGAAAAAATATATAACATTCGCTCTGAACGTTTTTTTAAAACACCTCTGTTCCGTTCCATTGACTCGTAGGAAGGTCATTAAACGCAATAATGTCCTACAATTTGCCTTAGCCTTTGTTGTGTTGCACTGTGTACTAAAAAGAAGCATAATGAGAAAACAGTTGATGAGCCAGACATCCTCTCTTTTGCCTTTGGGAGACCTCAAGGCAACAAAGGAAGTGCTAACTCCAGATAAACCTAACACTGCTATGTAAGGCAGATAACAGGTTTAACCTAAAGCAAAATGCCTTATCTTTGGGAAAACACACCTGTAGTTAGCAGTGAAATGTTTAAAGTGTTGCTACAAGTACATTTAGGGTTGAGAGTAGCAGTGGCAACGTGCCCATTGCCAGAATGCAATAAATAAATGATTTCGAGTCGAGGGAGAAGCACGCTGTGTCTCTGATGTGATTTGAAACAGTGACATCTTGTCATCGAGGTGAAATATCAGCCGGTCAGTGGGTACCTTGAATGCACAACAGAGCTGCTTTGGCACGGGATTATGTCTCGGGAAATGTTTTCCATTAAAGGCGCAAATATTCATTCGGCTTGGCGTCATTAAACAAAGAGGGAATGTGGTGTAACACGTTGGTAAAAGTGCATGGGATATCACAGGATACTCCTCGCTTACAGCTTTGTGCCCAGTGTCACCAAAATCTACACACAGCGAGAAACCCTGATAACTCTGCACGCTTCAGGGCTGGAGAACAATAGCGAGGCAGGGGAGACAATATGAACCTTGTCAACTCTTATGTGTTTAAATGACCAGAGGATGAAATAATCAAAGCTAAATATAAAAGCATATCACCTTGTCGCTGTCAGCCACCACTCTTCTACACATTTTGTAGTGTTCAATATCCCACAAAAGCAACTCTTGAAGAAAGCAGCATTGATTTCACAGGTCCTGTTGCATCCTCGTGCCCTTGTGCCTAGTGCTTGACCCACTTATTTTCTCATCTTTCCTGGCTGCCTCATGAGGGTTATGCTTGCCTACTGCTTTTCCCATTACAAAGTGGACGCCTGCCAAGTATCCTGTACGGCCTCTCTCTGAATGAGTTAGGTGATACCAGCTCAGTTAGTCAACATCATAAATCACCAGATAAATTGACACATGTGCCACGGGAGAACCGATCCTTGAAGGAAGCTGAAGACCACACGCAGTTACAGAACCTCACGATCATCACAGCGGCGAATAAATATTGACAAAGCATTAAGTTAAGATATAGCATCAAGCGTGGCATTTAGCCCATCTCAAGTGGATTGTGCGATGGCCGCCTCTTCTTATGCATATGGGTATTTTAGGCTCCTCACTGCAGTAATGCATCACATCCGTCCGCTTCTTTTGTTTAACAATGTTCTAATTTCATATAAGCACATGATTTACGTGTCAAGATTATCCATGAGTTGCTCTAGGTCAGATTCCCTTGCTTTCTTATTCCAATAAAAATAAAACACAAAAGGTGATTCTTAATTGTCTAGAAACGGCCCATTAGAGCGATTACCTGTCTGCAAATAAATGCAGTTCTCTGGGCTCTGGAACTTCCCAAAGCTCATTTCCCATCGTATGGAGACTCTTTGGAATGGTGTGAGATTTTGTCTAGAGCACAATAACCCACTTAAATCTGTTGTTGTTTTATAGGCATGTTACATAGTTATGGCTTAAATTGTTGTGCAATGAAGACACAAGTAACAAGACAACAGTGTTTTTAAAACTAATATGCTTTGTACATTAAAAGAAAATGCATTAAAATGCATTAAAAAGTTTGGTAAAACATACCTCTTCCTCCTTGACAGCATTTAAGATAGAATGCTAAGTCCCTCTGAAGGCTGCAGATGAATTTGTTAAAGGACCGAAGACTGGCTTAGGGCAAGAGAGATTCCTTTATATATTCCTTGATTATCTCTTCTAAGCTGTGTCCTTTCTGGACATTCAAGAGGATGGGTTTGACTGGCACAGAGGAGACATGGATTTTCATATCTCTTTTCATTGTGGAAGCAAAAGGGCCCTATAAAGGCAGTTTAGAGTTGTAAATGCAAACATCTCAGAAAGTTATGCAAGTGATTGAACTGACTTGAATTGGTATGCAAATAGTAAGGCTGCCAATCAACTGAAAATTGTAATCAAATTCATTACTTCATTATTATACTTGGTTTAATTATTCATATTAATCACAGTTAATTCCATGTAGAGGTATTTGCTGGGGAAAAGCCTGAAATGAAGATTGATTCATTCATTTATTCATTGTTGGGGTAGATGAATAATCATTGAATGAATATTAGAGAAAAAATTTTTTTTCTAATGCTTGTTCAGTAATAAAACGTCAAAAAAAGTATTAGATTTTAAAAAAAAATGTTTCTAATGCTTGTTCAGTAATAAAACATCAAAAAACATTATTGGGGCCAGTAATGTTTTTTTTTTTTTTTTTTTTTAATCAAGGATGTATTCAATTTATCAAAAGTGACCAAAAAATACGTTTATAATGAACAAAAATATTATATTTAAGCACTAGCACTAGCCAAGCTCATTGGCTGCCGATGTGAAAAGAAACCAATCAATGCCGTGTGAGTTATGATGTGATTATTACTAAGCCATCTAGCCTTTAATGACAGAACTTTGTATTTAAACAGTTGTTTTGCAATTGTAATAATATCTCACAATATTACTGTTTTTGCTGTATTTTTGACCAAGACATAAGTCTTCTTAAAAATAAAAAACAAATCTTTAAAACTCTTACCAACACTGTAAATAGTGAAAGAATATAAAAGATTAAATTTAAAATCAAAAGACAGTTTACAGCAGTTACAGAGAGAGAAACCAATTTGTTGTGTATGGCTCTCATGGAGAGGTCAATGTAGGGGTGTAATAGGGCAGGAGTATGGGATAATTATTGTATGAATGTACGCCTTTCTTGAGTACTTCACAGAAAGCAAACCCATTTGCCTTCCCACAGTGATCACGATGCTTTTCATCCACACAGTATCAAAACATGTTTGAAGGCTCATATTCTGAAGAGGCCATTTGCGAAGAAGCAATATACATATAATAATCAACTTAAAGAAACATTCTCAAACTCTGCTCAAAGTGTGTGTAGCAATCTTAAAAGTGATGATTCTTTGTATTGCGCTTGTGAAATCCTTTCTCTGTGATCTATTCATTGCAATGGGATTTGCATTTGTATTTGAGCAGGATTCCAGTAAAGAGTATGATCGCTCGCTTTGCTGGTTAAATGTTTAAAGAAGACATGCAATTTGAGTTGGTGCCGAGCTCATCAATATGAAATTGGTGTAGATCTGAGAGGGGGAAAAAAAACAGAATGAGACAGCCTGACACACCTCCCTTCCAAATCCAGCCTCAATCCATTTTCCGAATCCTTCACCTGTCAAGATTAGAAATTGTGTGAAGACAAAACTTCTTACATGGATCTTAGCTTGCCTTTGAACGTGACGTCTGTAAAGGAGAGCGGCGGGAAGAAAAATAAGTGTTCATCTATGCTATGATGTCATGCTTCCTATTTTTATTCTACTGAGCATATGCATGTAATGAAAAGTTCAAAAATGGCAACCAAAATTTTTTCGTACTTTATGTATACCCTGACGCTCAAAAAATCCATTGGTTTGAGTAGCGCAAAATAAATTAGTAAAGTCAAATTATTTAGAATATTTAATGTTATTTAGAGTATTTAGAACATTCTTTTGCTTTTTTTCATTAAGCTGCGATTTCTATTTTCCAGCATAATTTTCTATGGCACTCAAAAGGGAGAGTAAATGCTAAAAATGAAAAGTTACGTAAGGTTTGTGTGTGTGTGTGCGTGCATGCGTGCATGTGTGTGTGTGTGTGTGCATGCGCGCACATGCATGTTGCCAACTTATTTGGGTTAACAGTGTAGAGATAAATCAAACTGGGCCTGCTCTGACTCTGAAGGGGTTAAAATTAATAGTTTTGTATTTCGCAACTTACTTTATGAAAGTGACTTATTCCATTTGTGTGCTTTAGAAATGTGGTCTTTTGCATAGATATGAGGGTAACTGTTCAAAGAAATCCATTTCGATCACTGTCGTGTCCGGTAAAATTAGCATTCTAAGATATGAGTCTCCGCTATTAGTATGGATACATTGCATCTGCACTTATAAAAGACAATTTGTTCTGAATTGAAACTTGATATCCCTTACAGTCCCACAAAACTAGATGAAAATGCATTCATTTTTGGCATACGCAGAGCATATTGTCCTATTCCCTATGGAATTCAGCATATAAACTAGTTAGGCTACACTGTTACAATATGCATTTTTATTTATTGACGGAATACATAATACCTCAGCCATTCAGTTTAGGTGGAAATGCCTTGCTTGATAAAATACATGTTTGTGACACATCCATTTAATTTCAATTGCTTTTCATGCATTTTCCCAGGAAAACACACACTTAGTTAAGATTTGTAGACACTCCTCGTAAGAAATTTCAGTCACAGCAAATCATGGTGCGCAATTGTCCTGAGGGTTGAACCTCATGCATAATTCTTGTCAAATGCTAATGACCACCTGATAGTTAAAAGCAGTTATAAAAGAAATGGCAGAGTGAAAAAGCCATACAGTATACTGTTGTTTTATAACGGTGTTATGTGTCATTGTAGTTTTGATGACATCAATCACCAATTAGTTATAGTTCTGCTTGAGCGCAGCAGGGTAAGCACAAATCAAATGTCAGCATCCGCTAGTAATTTCTAAAGACTGTCAAAGGCCAGCGCAGTCTCATCAAGTCCTACGGGAGATTAAAGGCATATGGCAGAGGACGGAGACGAGACATCCGTTGTGTTGACAGATTTCATCGCGAGTGACTTTCGCAGACCTACAAGGCACTCGTATCGGGCTATCATGCCCTCTGTGAACAATAAGAGTGATGAATCTGCCGTTACGGGCTTTCATGATGCCACTGAGGCCAATCTATGGGAACAGCCGTTAAAATAACACACCACACGACTGGGCCTTTTTAACAAGCTCCGAGACACGAGTTGTGGAGGGGTTGTCCAAGCTGTACATTTGAGTCTAAAAACCATACATCCTGCTGCTCCTCGCTGACCTCGCTGACCTCCACCAGAGCACTGTCCCACTCCAACACAACATGATCATCAGTCCTTCTCATTTAATAAATTACATATATTTTTTTATTTTCTCTTTCCACCAATGCTTTAATATTATATATTATATATATATATATATATATATATATATATATATATATATATATATATATATATATATATATATATATATATATATATATATATATATGCTAAATCGCTAAGAAAAAAAGACAGATGTACTGATTAATAACTTTTGCATTTACGACCTGTTTTTGACTTTTAAAATATATATATTATAATATATAAATTATGTTTAAAGCATAAATCATACTTAATGATTTTTAACATGATTTATGAAAGCATCAAACTAAATGATACATACAAATTAAGCATATAGTGATGCTTATACAAAAAACATAAGCATAAACCTCACTAAATGTTTCTGATTTACTTATAAAAACAAGAAAAACTCAATATGCCAATTATGTAAGAATAATAAACTTAAATTGGGATATATTCTCTAAAATCAAATCTCAGTGACTTTAGTAATTTTGCATTTGCATTAATATACATTTAACAATTGATCAGTTTTTCTTCATCTTTTAAGCATAAGCCTTACAAAATGTGTTTGATTTATGCTTAAAACAAGGGAAGAAGATAAACTGGCAGTTGAATATGAATAATAAACTTAAGTCAGAATATATTCTCTGAAAATAAGCTTTATACCTTCAGCAATTTAGTTTTTTACTTTATTATTATTATTATTATTATTATTATTATTATTTAAACCAAAATATAAAATGGATCTATTTATTTATTTATTTATTCATTTATTGTTGACTTTCTCTTTAAACAACAACAAACCATACCTGCCAATCTAGTAAAGAAAATACCTTAATTCATGATATGCTCTCTGAAATCAAGTCTTGATATGTAAAGCATTTTTACTTGTAAGGTAGATTAGACTGGAAAACAAACCAAAAATACTGATTAAGAAAAATATATTTTACAGTGTATATTATCTGCGGTTTCATTAATATTCACATTATAGATGTCACTGTCCAAGTCTTTGTCTTTTTTACTGAATGGGCTGGAATGGAAAGCCCAATATAATCAAGAAATGACAGAAAGCTCTGTATTCAGATACACAATGCCCGCTCAGAAATATGGTGCCGTATTGTTCATCTATTGGCATCAGCTGATGAGCTAATCTCTTCGAAGCCATTCTTCGTTCATCATTAAAACGCCACACTCTGCGGGCAGCCAAAATAAAGACTGCCAAATTCACAGCAAACTTACAATATTAGCGATCATAGAAGCCAGTAGTAAAAAAAAAAAAAAAAAAATCTGTTAATTAAGGGTATACACTGAGGAGCTGAGCAATAACTGGAAGGACCCATGGGGCATCGACAGGTATTAAGGGTGCTGTTTTGTAAGACGGCCCACAAATTGTCTTTGAAAATAAGGAGCAGATTCTTTGCTCTTTTTGAACTTTTGTTCCTCGTCGTCTTCATCTTTTTTTTTCTGCTCCTCTTTAACAAGCTCAACAGCAAAAATAATGTATGTTGTGTTAGTACAAAACATTATTTCAAGCCATCATTATAAACCGACACACAAACGGTCATTATTAATTCATCCTTGGACACCAATGCCTCGAAAAAGCCTTGATGCACAGCAATTTACTGCACATCAGAGATAAGAAGTTTTCAGAGAATTGTTCGGGTAGATTGAGCATAGCTTTAAAAGCCTATCAAGAAAATTGCTGGGCTCGTTCACTGACCTTAGCTGTTCTGTACCGCGACCAAGTTTTGACTGTTACTTGGCATGCACATTCTGATCCTTGTCTTTAATAATGTTCTCCTGCACACCTACACTTGCTGGGCTTTAGCAGACTTTCCACAATGCCATCCTGATATGATTGATTGGAGTATAACCTGCCAAATGTGTGGCTTTGATAGCTGTGATGTCAGTGATATATTGCTACATTATCTGATTGCATCACCCAGCTGAACTGAAACAATACTTTCGATTCGGTGCTAAAGAATGCTGCGAAAGCATTAGAGTGTTGATTTGGTCATTTAAAATAATGAAACTAAAAGTGCTGAATAATGCTGGCCAAGGTTTATTATTATTATTATTATTATTATTATTATTATTATTATTATTATTATTATTATTATTATTATTATTGTTATTATTATTATTATTATTATTGTTATTCATGTGGAATCCAGGTACCACCAAGAAGATGATATGTGGTACATAGGAAAAAAAAAAAATATTGTATTTTTAGGATTTTATTTACATTTCAAATATTAATTATTATTTTGAATGATTAAAAATACCTTCCAGATAGCATTTAAATCATTTTAAATGCCATTTTTTATTGCATTTTGTCTTTTTTCTCACGTATTATAAATGAGTTTTCAAATATGTATATATGCTTTTTATTTTATTTATTAGGTCATTTGCAAAGGGATTATCATTATACACTGGAGAGAAAAATATGTATATACTATATATATGGTGTAGAAGCAATTTTCACTTAGAAATTGCTAGTAAAATTCACAAACAATTGAAAGGCATTGGTAAGTAACACTGAATTAAATATGACATTTTAAAGTAAAAAGACTGGATGCTATTTTCTTGTAAAACCAACTCCAATAATTTGTTTTATTTACCGCTTCAAGATTTTTTTATTTTTTATTATTATGATTTAGCTTGTTTCTAGCAATCCAGCTAATGCTACTAATAAGCGTGTCAAGGTCAGTCAATGTGACCTTATTTGAAAAGACTTCTTGTTTCATGCTAAATATTAAATGAGTAATATTATCTGTCTGTAGCAGTACTTGTGTTATTTATTCTTCTTGCAAACCTTTTCAGCTTCATAATGCGGCACCTACTGTGTGACTTACATCTGTGTACAGAAAAAAACCTAGCTCACAGTACATGGTTTAGCTCCAGCTGGCTCTCGTCTCACTGCTAGAGGCAGCTAGAAGATTATGCATGAGCATTGTTGCCCAACTTTCAAACAAATACAAGAAACCTCCCAGTACTGTATTTCTTTTCTTTGCTAATGGAGGTTAATCACCCATTTAACAAATAAAAACACACACATCTCATTGATCTTATTCATATATTACTGTAATAATAAGTTATTATCTGAAGATTATGTTTGTAGTGTTTTCACTCCCAAAAAAAATGTTGTGTTGTGTTATAGCTCAGTGATTGCATTAGCGCTCAATGGGTTGACTGTTGTCATTCACACAATAATTACAGTACTTGTGCGAATTCTTAATAACTAGAAATTACAGTGTACGCCTCTCAGCATCTGAGGGGGTTTCTGAGTTTAAACGCTTTGTTCGTTGTCAGCAAATTTACTGGGAATGTTGTTTTGTGTTTGGAAATAAATGCTGATGGAAGTGTGTCACTTCCTGACAATTCATGACCTCACTGTTTGATTGGATGTCATATTCACAAGAGCGACTGTAGAAACATGGGTTTTGTTCTTTTGTTAAGCTTACATTGTCTCCTAAAGCGATTGCTGTTCTTCAGACTTTCAGACTTTCCAAGATGATATCACAGACTAATGGATGGAAGTATAAAGACATAAATGTAATTTCGCATCACTTCAAGCTGCCTGTCTGTGTTGTATAGACTCTTTTCCATCTTTTCTCAAGTCATGACTCTTTAATTGTCTTGTTTGGTAGAATGCATGCCGTTCTGCTCATGTCTGTTATTAATGGAGGAAGCCTGCGTTGTGACTGCCTCCACCCTCACCTTGTTTTATAAAGCCACGGGCCATTTCAAGGGCCCTGATTTCTGGGGATTGTATTTGTCTCATCCTGCATGAAAATAGACGACGCACGGAGGCGAAGATTCAGGGGCACATGTCATGCAACAGCGAAACGATGTTCGAAAGCGTGTTAAAAGGGAACTTTTGACTTGTTGATATATCATTATTTATTTGAGAGGGAACCAAAATAACTATCCAACAGTGTAACAGTGACAGGGTTTGTCAGACACCTAATTATTTTAACCATGTTCCCCCAAGGTTGTGTTTCCTAAGCCCAGGGTAAATGATTGTGGTTGGCTTGACATTATGTTCATTTCATTATCAACAGTATTATGATAGTCTCACCCCATTATCCTGTCTGGGCTTTTTTGCAATTGATTCGAATGGTTATTTTACTGCACTTTTGACATATTAAGCTGTAATAGGAGGAAAACTCACAATAGAATGTCCAGTTATTTCTTTCTGTGTCACTGAAGGTCATATATTCATCCAAATATGAGTGGCCCTTTGGTAATTTTCCTAGGGTCATTTTTTTATAAAGTTTTTGAAATTGTATATATATTTTTCCCTGTTAAATGTCATTGCTAGTCTTTGACAATGCAGCATTATCCGACCTGTCAGTCTGTATTTGTAAACAACATTTAGTCTGACGTATTTTTTTTTTCTGAGTATAGAAAACGGGAACGTACCTCACCTATCAGAAACCGAGCAGAACAACACTCTGCTGCAGTCTACTGATGTATATTTAACTGTTGTTTTAACCGCGCTACTAAAGTAGTTTTTCGGTCGAGTTTTTTATACGTCTGTTGACCCCAAATCATTGATCATTTCTGCTCTCTTCGTTGCTTGCTTCTGTTTAGCGTGGTGTGAGATGGATGATGTTCCTATTTTCTTCACGCAATACATAAGGGTCTTGTTTTGTCACAAAAGCTTCTCGATGGCATCGTTGTATTTCGCGTGCCGTAGCTGTGATTATTTCGGAATGAAGTTTAGAGGAAACCATTCCAGAATGAAGGATAGAGAGGCAGAGCGCAAATGCAACAGTGCAATATTATGGCGTAGAATAAAAACAAGGAAGCGACTTTCAATTTCAATCAATCAAGTGTGCTGCAGGCAAAACTGTAGTCTGAATGTTATTTAGCGCAAGTGATTTATACTTCTGCTTAGATTATTTTCCTCTGACTATGCTGTCATGTTATTACTTGACAAGGTGAGATTTGCTCATCTGTTGCTGTATTACCTCCACAGGAGATCACCACAGCACACCATTTTTATACATCTATTTGAAGTGAGTTTCAAACTATGACAAATCTCTCCCAAAATTAGGTGTGAGGTGAAGCGGGATACCTGGAGACAGTGAGTCATAGGTGAGATAAATCTCTGCCAAGAGACTATAGGGAGTGATGACTTCCTGTCTTTTTGTTTGGAGGTTAGCATCAGAAAATCTGATCCTTGGCATTTCTTTCTTTCTTTCTTAAGTGTAAAAGCTTGTTGTATTTTCAGCAGTCTGATGGAATCCTTATTGGTATCTGTTTCACAGTAAATGTTTCTTTCCACACAAATGCCCTGCTATTTTCTGAATTGGTGCAATTAATCTTGTCCAAACATTGCAGGGTTTCTGTCATCTGACACTCTTAGCCGAGTGTGACCAATGTTAGCTTCCATTACATTTTTGAAGGTTTTAAGGATCTTTCAGGGTGTCCATTTATCATTTTGTGGAGATTCAGCTCTCTCTCTCTCTCTCTCTCCCTCTCTCTCTTTGTGGGTGATTTTGTTTAGGTTTCAAGACTAGTTTTACTGAAACCTCTGTTAAATTGAAGATTTCTGTGATTTCTGCAGATAAAATGAGTAATTATAGTAATTTACTATTCTGTTATTATTCAAGTTTAATTGCAAATTATGAGACTGCTTTTCATTTTTAACTAAAATTACAGTTTATTAACAGCTATTATAATGCACAATCAGTCACTGAACTCCTTATTGAACGATGATCTGTCTGCCGTTTAAAATTTCACATTATAATGTCAAATAATGTTTTCAGCATTAAATAAAAAGAAATGTTACAGGATCAATACAAAATAAACTTTATCGACAGCATTTGTGGCATAATATTGATAACCACAGAAATTAATTTTGGCAAAAAAAAACTTGATTACAACCTGGCAGAAACTGTTAAAATGCACATTATTTATATACACAGCTATATATATAATTATAGGTGTTTTATATATATATATAAAATATGTGTGTGTGTTTGGCATGAACACATACAATTTAACAAAAGACGTTTGTAATGTTACAGAAGATTACTTTATTTCATCAAAGAATCCTGAGTTTCCACAAAATTCTTAATGTTTGCAACATTGATAATAATAAGATATGAGCAGCAAATCATCATATTATAATGATTTCTGAAGGATTATGTGAAACTGAAAACGTTTATTTATTTATTTTATTTTTTTAATTAATTACAAAATATTGCTGTTTTCACTTTATTTCTTATCAAATAAATGCAGCCTTGCCGAGTATAAAACACTTATTTTCAAAACATTCAAAAATCTTATTCCAAACTTATCCCACACATTTGAATAGAAGTGTGTACATTTGTTCATATTCTGGTTAAACTGTGTATTAAACTTGTGCAGAAGTCTTGATTTAGGTGTCTCTACAGTTCTCAGCTCAAAATAATTGTTTCAGAAACAACGGTACGCAACAAATGATGAGCTCGATTTATAGTGAATTCATGCTAATAATAAAATTACTATATTGTAAAAACTGTACAGCTTGCGATATAGTAACATGGTTGTTAATTGTACTGATATTTCAAGGTCACCACACCCATTGCTCTTTTGTGTGTGTGTGTGTGTGTGTGTGTGTGTGTGTGTGTGTGTGTGTGTGTGTTCATCCGAGCGTGTGCCTAAGCGTGTGTTTTGGAACTTCCAGGTTGAGGTCTGTCTTTCTCACCTTAGGAGAGGGAAAACTTCAGCAGATGGCCAGCCTTTAGGGTCCATAGCACATTGTCACCACTGAATTACAGTCCAGGGGGAGATGAGATGCCTGATAACCTCTATTCCCTGGTTCCATCTGCTGAATCCTAAGCAAGGACACTGAACTCTAGGATGCACATAGTATTTCAGAATCCTGATGAGAAATTATTCATCGACTAGAGCAGAAACCCATCGCTGGGCATGTCTTGTATATATTTCCGCTCTGTTACCTGTAATATGCTACATTATGTTTACATGTACACTCGTGTATTTCCATGCATACGAGTTGGATTTTATAAGCCTGTGTGTTTGTGTCACAGAGCTCTGATTCCTTCTCATTGCCAGATTGCTTTATACAATAGTACATTCTCACTGCAACAAGCACACTGATGAAGCTCACTCGTTCCCCTGAACGCTGTTTGAGGGAACAAAAGCAAAGGCTTGACTGCAGAGTGAACATTACTGCTCTCAGTCACCAAAAATGAGAATTTGTGGCTCCTCGCACAAGCTTTCAATTCTCCTCACATGAATGACCCAATACAATAGACGTAAAGCCCTTGTAATACACATTGCAAGAAGATGCAAAACAGCCTATTGTCTTTTTTTTCTCTTTCTCTCTCTTCTTCTTGCTATGTATGTACGTTTACAGTCAAAACATGAAAGCATCACAATAGAGCATCTGATTCTGATTGTTTAGCATCAAAGCTGCTCCAGTGCGTGAATGGTGAGGAAAGATGGCGTATCTAATTGCAGACACCACTCGCCTCTGTACTCGGGTATAATTTTGCACTGCCTCTGTTTGTCCTCACAGTCACTTAATCCCTTATAAAGACAATTAATTGTGTCACAGTAGTGGGTGCACTAAACACATGTCCAAATACTGAGAGGGTGTAATTATAAGGTAGCGTTCCCTACGTTTTGTGGTCCATTTTTTATTTAGAGGCACAAAGGTGTGTCTGTACGAAGATGTATGGAGATGTATTCCTTTTAATAATGAAGACATAATTTGACTTAATATGTTGGTGACGACGGAACTTGCTACCATTTGGCTAACAATGCTTTTGGGAAACGCACCCCTGCTTGGTAATTTTGTGGAAACTGCTACACTTTTTTTTTTTTATTGGATTAAATTAAGGTACCTTTTGCAACATTAGAAATGTCTCTACTGTAATTTTTGATCAGTTTATTACTGATTAAATTATCAATGTTGAAAACGGTTCAGCTCTGTTATGTTTTGTAATATGTTTTAGAACAGCATTTGAAATATTGAAAAATAAAATCTGTTTTATTTGACAATTTATATGTATTCTTGCTAAATAATAGTACTTTATATATATATATATATATATATATATATATATATATATATATATATATATATATATATATAATTATTATATTATATAAGCTGTATATATACAACAACAACAGTAACCAGTTTTGATTGATTCACATTAAAGTAACAGAAAATCATTTGAATGTTTTTGGAGGGGTGGGGGATATGGAGTCTTCTTCCCCCATGTGCTGAAGACCCTAACCAGACAAAACCTCTCCTGAAATAACAGCTGTTTCCACTTACATAATGGCAGCAAGATGTCACTTCATATTCTGGCTGGCGAAGCTGTCACAAGCCATTAATCTGGGTCCGTCCATGGGCCACGCTGTCACATCCAGCACCAGAGCGTGGTGGAGCCGGCCCGCAGTGATCGCCCGAGAAACAAACAGACCTGTGTAGTGTAACCTACACAGCACTTTAAATAGATGTCTTACAACCTCACAGATTTATGCCACCTTTTTCACCTGTCACAGGAATGGAATGGCACTCACAGACCATGTGACTGATAACCTGCTGTATTCGGGCACATCCACATAATCTATGAATTGTCACATGTTGAAATAGCACATAATTATCAGGTAATTACATTGTAAAAGGGGAGCAGAGATGTGTTCTTTCACTGGCACGTATAAATTACCGTCTGTGGGGCGCACAGCATGTTTTCAGGATTTAATCTTTATTTTTATAAAGATTCTCCCCTTGCACTGTAATTGAGCACAGGCTTTTGACCATATTATTTTAAAAGGTGGCTATGGAATCATATATTCAGGTTTTTTGGGGATACAAAATCCTACCCTTTCTTCATGATGTAGAGACACATAGGACATCTCTGTCTCTACATTATGAAGAAAGGGTAGGATTTTGCTCTAAGCAGTACATTTTGTAATTACTGAAGCCATTGCATCTTTTAGGGATTTCATCCGCCCTCTACTGGCAAACAAGGAGAGGACGGATGCAATGCTACATTATGGAGAGAAAAAAGGAGTTGTACGAACATAAAACACCAAGAACTCTGATATTTCTGTGTGATACAGATTACTTGTGTCAAGGCCACATAATAAAGAATGATCCATGTTTACTGTACATCAAGTCGCTGTTGTATCGATCAAAAGCTTTTGGTTTCGCCCTGAATGCAGAAAGCAGACAATGGCTTTTTCATCCTCTTTTTTCCCATTTCTCCAAAGCCCCACAGATACAAAATCTTACATTAACACAAGACCACTGGAGTCTGGCTTCTCCTCTCCAGCAATGAATGCCTCATAGAATTGGGACCCTATTACTGCATAAAGCACGCTGGCTTGTCAATGCATCTGAACCTTGCAGAGATCTAGAGTTCTTTAGAGTGTGTTGAAAGGTCATAGGAAGTGATGAAGCACTGCTGGATGCATTGGGCTGGAGCTTTTCAGATGTGTTGAGCAGCATCAATGTGTTAACAGTTTGAGGCTTTTCTTGGATGTGCAAAATGATCCCTTACACAATGTGCCAGCTGCTCCAAGTAGAGGAGACGTCTTACTGTAATAGGGGAATATTGCATTATATATCATGGATCTGAGGAATAAAATTCAGCATACAATACCCCATGCATCCAATGTGCAGGTTATTTCTTGACACTTCCTTAGCTTTGGTATAGGCAGAGATGCTTCCTTTTTGTTCCCTGCGTGTTGTAATATTTCTTTCCTACAGTAATCAAATATTAATGTAGAGAGAATCAAAAGAAGAATCCGAAGAGATACTCCTGGCCTGTGCTCGTGGATGTTAAAATAAGATTTTTAAGCATATTTTAAGAAATATTTCTTTTTGCCGTCAACTAAGGAGAGAATTCACTGAGAATGACTTACGTCCGCTGATGATGATGTTATTCGCACTGTCCGTTTGCATTGTTTCAGTGCCACAGTTACTTAAGTTCTCCATCTAGCGGTTCGGTTCTGCTTCATTGTAGTATGTTATGCTGGGATTGTACAACATCGCTCCTACACTACTGAATCAGCTCTTTGAAGTGTTGAAATTGCGTCTGGATGTATGCTTGCTTATAACATCACTGTAGAACTGCAGTGATCAGTCGATCTCCACAAACATGTCTTAAATCAAATTTAGCTGTGGATGCACAATATATTGGTAATTATATCAGTCAATAATAATGGCTTCACGCTGACATTATTTATGGGTGACCTACATGTTGGTTTAATTATATAAAATAAAATGCTTACTTTTTTTTTTCTTTTTTTTTTTTACTTTTATAAACTTGGCCTAAGGCATGTATGATTTATTTATTCTAGTGCTTCATAGTAGCATTTTTTTGTTGTTAAATGATTGTGGTATAAGAACGATTGTAAATAATAAATAATAATTAATAAATAAAGTCAGAGAACTATTTCCCACTGTAAGTGAGGTTTGATGTCATTTAAAACACTTTTAAGGTGAACATTTATTTTTCTACTCTCGCAAAATGTGATACAGTATCTTATATCTAGCAGCGTACAGGTTATCAGCTTTAAAATATTAGTAATTACTGGTTATCGATTTCAGTCAAAATGTCCACATCAGTGCATCCCTAGCTATAATACCATCACTTTGTGAATACATCACATTTTTAATTTAGTGATTTTTGCTTGGATAGTTTGTACTATTTGGTAATTTGTTAACACTTTAGATTAGGGAGCACATTTTTACTATTATCTAAGAGTTTTCCCTTAATACACTTTTCATTTGCTGCTTAAGAACAGTTAGTGAGGTAGTTGTTAAATTTAGGTATGGGGTGGATTAAGGGATCTAGCATATAGTGTTAAAATGTGCTTTACAAGTATTAATAAACATCCAATATGCTAGTAATATGCATGCTAATAAACAACTAGTTTTTTTTTTTTTTTTTTTTTAACCAAAGACAAAACATGAATGGAATAGGAACAGGAAACATGACAGATTTTCCATATTAAGTAACACTTACGCTCCCTGGGTCAACATTTAATTGCTTTTTAAAAGGTCGCCCTGCAAGCCAATGGACAAATGAAGAGAATGTGTAAATGAAAATGCTGAGGTGAACATGGATTCATAGTTATCGTTGTGCTCATTTCTCTAGTGTCTGACCTGGCCCACTGTGTGTTGGGAAGTGACTCTGTGCAGCCGAGTCCTGCTGTGATCTGACTCATGTGTTAATGACTTGACTAGTTCAGAGGTCAAATTCAGTTAGCCTAGAGATTTTCTAACCCAGACTATATTAAGTTATTGACCTAATTAAAACTGAAGGCATAACTTGTCATAGAGTTTCTCGTGTCAGATTTCATGTAATGTAAACTCATTATGGCAATGCTTTCTCTCCAGGAGGAAAACAGCCTCTTTATGGCCTGACCTTTCGCGGTGGTCATCGACAAACCCATGATCCAGTGCAGATTTCATTAGGGAGAGAAACTCATCTTCATTGATCAAACTGAGAACTGGCTAGAGGGGCTCAGCAGGGCGTGGAATAGCTACGCACTGATCAAAGAGCTGCGAGCACGCTATCAACAGGCCTTCGCCTTTCACATGCTGCGAAGAGGAGAGCATCTGCATCCTTGTTAGGAGTATCGGAGAGTAGCTATATGCACACACACACTCTCTCTCTGTAGATAGATAGATAGATAGATAGATAGATAGATAGATAGATAGATAGATAGATAGATAGATAGATAGATAGATAGATAGATAGATAGATAGATAGATAGATAGATAGATAGATAGATAGATAGATAGATAGATCTATTCTTTCAACCAAACATTGGGTCAAATAAAGTCTAACCCAAGCTTTGAGTTAAAAATAAATAGGTTGGGTTAGTCCATATTTGACACAAAGCATATTTTTTAAAAGTGCATGTTTTTGTGACACATCAGGACTCAACTCTGTATAATGACATGGGTATGACACAGGTATTACAAGGAGAGGGTGACTTATGAGGACATAACCCATGTCCCCATTTTTCAAAACGTTTATAAATCATACAGAAATCGTTTTGTTTGTTTTTTTTTTTTTTTTTTGAGAAAGTAAAAATGCACAAAGTTTCCTGTGAGGGTTAGGGTTAGGAGTAGGGTTGGTGTGGGGCTATAGAATATACAGTTTGTACAGTATAAAAACCATTATGCCTATGGGATGAACCCACTTTTCACAAAAGTCAATTAGTCTAATCTCTGCCCATTTTAATTGACAGCTTAATATAAATACAGTGTGACAACATGCCTCACTTTTGTGATGCACTATTTCTACCAACATAGTGCACGTGTTTAATAGATTTCTTTCTTTATTTATTTATTTCTTTAAGATGTGATAACTGAAAACTGTTAATAGTGATATTCTCAGGAATTTCTTTTCTTTCTTTTTTCATTTCTGCATGCGTCATCCATGCTCAAGAGAGAAAGCCAGGACACTCATCTATTGTTCACCTAATTTTGGATTCTCATTCAAAATGGAGAAAAACATCAAAGGGAAATAGAAGAGGACATGAATTAATTAACAATTTGAAGTGAAAGTATGTACACAGACGGCTGTGGTGAATTGCTATTCATTTGGAATAAGACACTTATCACAGCTTTGCAGACAGCAAGAAACACCTCACACGAAGTTGTCTTGACACAGGCGGGCAGTAAGAAAATTCTTGAACGAAAAGAAGAATTATTCACTTCAGAAGCTTCTTTAGCTCTTCAAAAAGAAACAGGCATGCTACTAAAATATTCAGTAAAGTTAATAATATCATGCATTCGTGCTTTTTCATAGCTGGTAGCCATGGGTTACTTTCTATTTATAGTTAAGACAGGGCTCCCGTGATTTTTCTTCCAGTGACCTTCCATCCAAACCTGTTCTCCATCAGTACCCTATGAGCCTTTTTAGCCAGGGTTCATGGGTTCTTGGTTCGCCCATTGCCGTTTGGCAAATTCACAGATATAGAAGGTAATTTTGTTTGTGCATTATTTGTCAGTTTTATTGTCATTAACTTTTGGCTGCGATGATTGATGATCTAACAGATGCTCCATAAATCAGCGACGAACTACACGGTGCAGACACTTCGGCCATCACTTAAAACATCAACTGCAGCATTCGATATAAATGAAGATGAAACTCTTGTTGGAGCACTTTTTAATGACTTTACTTTACTTTGCTCTCATCTTATAAGGAGCTGACACTTGAAACATTGAAGCAATCTGCACCCATTTACAAAGTTCAATACCCCAAACACCAGCTCACTGGTGTCCCCTCACTCAATATGTTAGGCCATAGCAAAATGTATGGTATTTTTCATATAAAAAGGCAAGGGAAAAAACTGAAAAGGGCGTGCAACCACTATAAATGGTAATTGTCCTACTTTACTGTGCCTTGTATGAAACACAGTCCAGTTTATAAATGAGACGTCTGCGAGCTCCTCTCCCGGCGCGCTCCTGTTTCAGATCATGCGGCCTCTGCTTTTAACTTTAGAGGGTGCCTGTCACCATGCCTTCCTCCTTCAAACGTTTGGGTGTAGCGAGGGCTTTCTCCACTACATGGCTATGTGATTCTCCATCATTCCCTTAATGTGGGGTTTGATGTCTGAATATATTTCACTAATGGATCATAAATAAAAATGACACAGGTCAGCCACAAGCAAATTTAGTAAATTAGTTTGCAGCTTGGCAGAGAGATGGATAGACTGTGGTCAACCTACACAAGTCAAGCAGAACCGTGCTTTCAGATGAGCAGCTGCCTTCAACCAAATACATCACAGAAGGAGCAAAGGGTCGCTCTTAAATAAGAGAATTTCATATTCATTTGTTATCACTCTTCCTTTCATACTTCCATCCATCTACAGTGACATTTATTTCACTCTTTCTTTTTCATCTTTTTTTCTATATTTTTGTTTTATTTTTTATCACCGTCTTTTTTGTCTATTCATCCATTCATGCTTTCTTTCTTTCTTTCTTTCTTTCTTTCTTTGTTTTTCTTCATTGCAATTGTTTATTTTTTTTCCATTTCCTTTTTTTCTTCCTAATTCCTTCCTTCCTTCCTTCCTTCCTTCCTTCCTTCCTTCCTTCCTTCTATAATATCTGTAATTACAGTTCTTTAATTATTTTTTCTTTCTTTTGTGTTTTTATTTCTTTATTGCCATCCGTAATCTTTTGTTTGACCTTTCTTTCTTTCTTTCTTTCTTTCTTTCTTTCTTTCTTTCTCTCTCTCTCTCTCTCTTCCGCTCTCATCTGTAATGACACTTCTTGGCATTTCCGCTGCTAGTTACCCAGAGTTCATTTCCTGACAGTCTGAGCTGAGGCATTTCCATAAAAAAAATAGATAAATATAAACTGTAAGGAATATTCAATATTGCACCTCCACACAGGATCCATGTTTTGTCATCCCTGTCGTCTTTGTTCTTGATATTTCTAGGGTGCAAATGTCTATTATGACTTTACAACGCTATGTTTCACATGAATTCACATTAACACATTTCCTGAGAAATGATCATTTGTGCTTTCAGCTACTGATTTCAGTCCATTATTCTGGTCATGAACCAGCCGTAGCAGGTTTAAGACTCTGATGATGCAGCGCAGGAAAGGGGAAATAGGCAAGAAAGAGTAAAACTGTCAAACTCAATGAATTCATCTCGGTAACATGTATACAGCGCACCATTTTCAAACCGCTGCGGAGGAGAGCGCTGTGCTCTTAATGGCCAGCGTATTTGATTTTGTGATTCTTGCGTACAAAATAAAATGAATTACAATAATTTAGTGTTCGATTTGGAATATACTAGACTGTGCCGAGATGGACGTTGTGACCACAGAAAGGCTTGTGCAAAATTAATGTCACTATCTGTTTGCAACCACATCATTTCATCTTATTGCTGAGCTGGGGAATCGAAAAATGAAAACTCTTATCTGTGAGTGTTGTATTGATTGAAGGTGGTAAGGTAAGGATTTTCAGATAGTCAATTACTACATTTAGATAGCACTCTTTTTGTCGTTTATTCTCTCTGTGTGATACAATCGCTGCAGAATAGAGTAGTTACATGTTGTTATTCAGTGCTTTCATTCAGTATCTCCACATCATACCCAAACACTAAAGTAATTTAAAGTTGAAATATCAGATCTTGTTTATCGTCTTCATTATAAAAAGTGATATTAATAATTTGTTTTGACTTTTTACTTATTATCAATATAAAATAGTGAACTTGAGAGTACTAAACCAATTTTTTTGTAATTACCTGATTTTTTACACCTGTATTTTTTATATATAAAGTATTCGTTTTTGCATTACTCAGTTGATGTATAGAGCTGTATATAGCTTGGATTTTCCTAGTTTGTTGGCCCATGAAGACTGACTGTTTTAGTGCCCATTATAGGCTATTTTTGGCTATGGCTCCAACAATGCCTGACAGCGTATTCGGCAGATGCAGGGGTGAGGGGAATCATCAGAAATCAACTTTTTCTATCAGCTCCATCAGAGTAATTGACTGATGATTCACTGCCACATCTCTGCTGATGTCCAAATGAAAAGCAGAAGCTTGCTGAATAAACATTCAACTGATTGGCACCACATTGAGTTCATGGATTCTTTGATTGCACCAGTTATATATCACCTATTTGTGGCATTATGCAAAATTTGATTCATATCTGAGCCATGCTTTGAAACATTTTATATAAAGTGCTATATAAATAAAGGTGACTTGACGTGATTTGACATACAGTACATCAGTCACAAGTACATCGAATTTTCAGTCTGCGTCTTGCAGCCGAGTCCGCCAGTACATCTCGAAGCCAAATCATGTTAACATTTTGAGAAATCATGTTAACATATTACTCTGTCCACCTTAATTTACTTCCCCAGCCTCCATGAAGGTGAACAGCCATTCCGATTAGATGCTGAGGGGTTCAACCTAAATTAAAAAGTATTTTTAAATGGTGCCCAGACCGGTCCATACCAAGCAGCAGTCTATATGCAGCGCTCCCCTGCTACTCTTAAGGTCACGAGGGGCGAAGAGTTTTAATTGAAAATGAAATTGTCTACCTGATGGGTTCAGCTAATTATGAAATATTAGAGCGGAGGGCACGGATCAGGAACGTGAGAAATTATGAAGGGATCACCTTGGAATATTACAGTATGTGATGTGCTCTGAACCTTCATGCTGACCAATGGCAACTAATCTTCCCTTCATATCCTCTATCCTCAGACCAGAAACACAAATCCTATGAAATAATGAACGTAATCTAAAGGCCAGTTCCTCAAGCACTATTGGATAGGCCACCTCATCTTGGTTTGGTGAGGAGACATCATTATCATGCATATGGGATCGGGTTTGGGTATAGACGGAGAGGAGGCTGAATCCACCGAATGGGCTTTGATGACAAGCAGCAACGCTAAGCCTCGTCCCCGGCTTCGCAACATGATGACAAAAGCATATGACATTTGGAGTATGGAGTTTCTGTCTTTCCATGCCGTCACCGAGACACGCTAATAGGTCCTGACATTACAGCTGTAAGAGATGCCAAGCATAAAATGTGACAGACAAAGGGTTATCTGGGGAAAAGAAAATACCTAGAACCCGATGACACCCCCTTTACGGTGCCTTTAGAGTGCTCTGGCACTGCAGGACAAATGACCAGGGCTTATCTAGGGCTGGACGGAGACACAATCCAGTACGTATGGTGTTAATGTTTGATAGTGGATGCCTCAGGTAGGACAAAAAAACTCAAGGCAATAAGGTCAATAGGTTTCAGGCAGTCTATTGAACACAGCCCTGTGGCTATTTTCTATTCCTTACACTCTCTGGAAGTCTTGTCCATCTGAGCTGCCTTCATCGTGACTGGGTGTCTTTTTCCAGAATTATGGTGTGTCGGCTTCCTTTGAGTCTTGGACCCGTGTGTATATCCTGCTCTTTTGAGTTTGCTTACATATTGATCGCCACAGTGTATTTATATTTCTTGTTTCACCCTTTCAGAGCTCACGCTCTTCGGCCGGCCATGATAAACATTATGGTAAATGGTCGAAGGGATGTCAAAGTGCTTTAACATTTGTGCTGCGATTTAAATCATCATCACATAAACAAAGAGGACTGCTGAGAAACTGAGAAACAAAGAAACATTATGGTTTCAGTGTGTATTAGTAAACAGCAAAAACTGAGATTTCATGGATCTGATTTTTTTCTGTTGCCTCAGACCTAAACAACAAATGGAAAACATCAAACAGCATCTTTTCTGTTCTGTAAGCCTGGCAGCTTTGAGTCTGTACATGGTTTAGTTAAACATTTTGTGTTTTTTTTTTTTTAGGAAACATGATCTTTCTGTTTGCATAAAAGCCAAAAACCACATCCTTCCCTTTTTAAATGCTCATTAACTTAACTTAGTATAACAGCAAATAACCATGTGCACAGATACATTTTATCTCTGATACTTTGTTGTAAACAATAACTGGAGGCATTTTGATTAGATATTATTAAATCCCACTTTTGACCCTAATTCATGCCTGAATGTTGTAATTAAAAATTGCATACCTCAAAATTAAAAGAAATGTTTTGACATTTTGCTCTGCTCCATAACTCCTTGTGCATCTACGTACAGTATCTAGTATAAATGTGCATAAATGTATAGTTTGTTTGCAGTATATGAATATGCTGATACTTGATTTAAAAACTATGATTTTTTCAGAAATAAGGATTGTAATATTCTCGCTGCACATAGTATGATTACTGGTGCTGGTGACAGGCGTTTGACAGGTAGACAGTGGAGTGTAGGGGAAGAGAGTGGAGGAAAAACATGTCTTTGGAAGAAGGGCCCTGGAACTGACTGCTGTATGGGAACTCTAAATATATTCTTATGAAGTCATACATACAGCGCATTCATCTAAACACATCAGCATTGTGCATTTGCAATTGAACAATGCCACGCTTTTGTAAAATATTATTATCTTTGGGAGTGCTTTACAGAAGAGCAACATTACCTCATATAATGCTTAACAGGTCATTAGAGGAAATACCTTTTAATTGTTGAAATGTCATGAAATTTGATTTACGCTCGTTAATAAATTATTCATCTTTAACTGCACAACTCAGTTTAGTTAAGCTTGATTGTTTTATTACATAAAGTGTTTGTTAATGTTTTAATATTTTACAGAACAGAGGCATTTTTCAGTTGTACATACTCAGGAGAACGCTTCTAAGATGTGATAATAAAACTTAGAAAGTATGCATGATTGTTTTATGTATGTTTATGTATGGGGTAAGTTGTCAAAATGGTACAAATAATAATAATAAAATACAATAAAATAAAATATGAAAAAGGTGTCAAAAATGTAAAAGATAACATTGCAAAAATGTAATTATCGACGGAAAAAAGTAAAAGAAAAATTATAAATTGCATGTGTGCATTGTTCATAAAGCCATTCTGACATATTTTTCAGATTCATGAAAATGATATTCAAAATATTAGGCAGTGCATTTTAATAGCTGATAAAATTCATCATAACAAAATTAGCGAACCAATTAAATGATTTTGAAAAATGACTGAAAACAGCAATCTGTTTTATCATAGATTATTATTCTGAGCACCAGTAGTATTTGCCTGCAAGAACACTTTAACTGAAAAATGTTTGTTAGGCATATGGCCAATTAGTCTCTTTTGCATTTATGCATATCACTGAAGCCGAATCTGAAAAGGGACTCCGGAAGATAAAACAACATTCCTGTCCATGCAATTCAAATAGCTGTAATTCATGGGCGGGTATTATGAATTATACCAATATCTGGAATTCATTAACAAAAAGTTTGTTTAGAGGAGAGTTTACATGCAAATTATTCCAAATGTACTATTTACAAAAGCACACTGACCTTTAGTTGGACCTGTGACACAATTTTATATATCCTAAAAGATGATCAGGTCAGGAGCAGGAATGGGAGAACTTTTCTGTATACAAGAAAGTGAGGAAAATCTTTGCAGAGAATGAGAGAGGCAGAAATGTTAACATAATAACAGCAGCTTAAGAACTTTTTCATTTTCGAAAATGTGATTTATCGAAATCATTGTACCCCCTGAGGTGTCCCAGACCATCTTTAATAAATCGCAGGCTGCTGTCACAAAGCAAGTCGCCAAGCTTTCTGTTTTTTACAGCGGCGATGCCAAATAATTCACAAATCCATCAGCGCTATAAAACAGTAACTCAGAAAACACCCCCTCCGTGTTGGAAAATGTACGAAGCACCTCAAACAGACGCCCCTCACAGCACTCAGGCTATTCTTAGCTCTTTCTCAGAGAATTGGACGAGGCCCTTCCTTGAATCAGATGTCGAATAGAAAGCGCATCACTAAGAGACATATATCACAGACACAAAGAGACCCTGAAGGTTGTTTATTAAATATTCCTAGCAGCTAATTAACCAGCCCCACTTCTCTGGATTGCCATTGTTAATGATCCCATCATTTGCAGGTACATTTATTTTGCGAGACAATGGACTGAGCGTGGCAGCTGGCCTTCTGTCCTGCCAGTAAAGGCTTGAAAGATGGCCCACCTCTGATGCCATGTACTCACTATCTGCCTGACCATAGAGGCAGTTACCAAAATATATTGCTGAGGGGAAAAGAACAAATCACTAGTGACTAACAGATATATTGCAGATCCGGAGGCATAGTTTATTCCCTCCCATCTCGAAGGAATTTATTTGATGGTATAGACTGTTGTGTGAGTTAAAAGCCCACTGGTGTTCTTGTATATGATGCTTCTGTGGCTGCGGCATGAAAGTGGTGCAAATGATACACCTGCATGAAAACAATACGTATGAATTCGCCGTCTAAACCAGTTTTGGATCTTTGATGTTATTTTCCTCATATGTGATATGATATTTCCCCACAGAAAGGTTGCACTGTAGTAAACAGATCAGAAACAGCACTGACGGAATGCCCAATAGCTTAAAGCCTATCTGCAGGTGTTCCTGGCAAGCCTAAAAACATATTATGAGGACTACCAATGGTAACGGAGTTCATATCAGCCACCACGGAGAACATCCCAGCTTTACAAACTGATATGAATGACGAGTGAGTTTTGGAGGAGGCAGTGCGTGGCTCTGTCTCTGCCCTTACCTCCAAAGCTTTCCATAATCTCTCACACATATTGCTTCATCCATCTTAGTTATCTCTTCATAAGAGCACCGGCTCTGTGTACAAGGCGGATATTTTACCCCAAAGAAATTGTTTCCTTACTTTAGCATTTCAAAAAGTGTTGTCCATTGAACATTTCACTTTACTGGCAGATTTCTCCAGGTATGTTAATGTGGCCTTTTCCTTTGCTTTTTGTCCAGAGTGGAGGTCAAAACAAGTTTATGTGAATGAACTATCTAATAAACTATTAATATGATGTATTTATATTAAAACACAATACAATAAACATATATAAGACAATAAAGATAATGACACAATAATAATAAAATATAATAACAAGTTCAAAGGTTTCGGATCAGTACGATTTTAATGTGTTTTAAAGACGTTTCTTATGCTCATCAAGACTGCATTCATTTGATCACAAATACAAAAAATACTGTAATATTGCAATAAAAAAAATATGTATTCCAGTTATTCCAGAGTCACATGATCCTTCAGAAATCATCAGAAATCATAGAAATATTTTGTAAGAATATATTGTAGATGACCATTTAAACATTTAGGTGCTATATTTTTTACTTTTATTATTATTATTATTATTTAAAATTGTATTTTTATATATATATTATATTATATATTTTATATAAATAAATAAATAAATAAATAAATATATATATATATATATATATATATATATATATATATATATATATATATATTTTTTTTTTTTTTTTTTTTTTTTTTTTTTTTTGGAATGTATACTTTTATTCAGTGAGGATATGTTAAATTGATTAAAAATGTGATATTAAATATTTACTTTGTTAGAATTTTTTTCTTTAGATAAATGCCAAAAGTACTAATTTATCAAAAGTAATTAATCTCTATTGATGTATTGTTTTGTATGGTGTGTGTGTGTGTGTGTGTGTGTGTGTGTGTGCGTGTGCGTGTGCGAGTGTGCGTGTGCGTGTGCGTGTGTGTGTGTGTGTGTGTGTGTGTGTGTGTGTGTGCATATGCATTTCTCACACCACAGGACTATTTATTTGTAGTAAAGTTGTGAAGAACAAATGTAATCAGTAAGGTAAAATAATAGGTGACCAGTTACAACACCTAAAATACATCCATTTATATTTTATCCTTAGATTTTGTTCTAGCATATTATATAAGTTGTCAAAAACACATAAACAGTCATCATTGGGCATTTTACCATTTATATTTTGAGGTGTATTTTTCAGATTTTCAAATTGTGGCTGAATTTATCTCTTCTCTTCACATGCTGGCCCATGTACACAATAAGTCTTCCTGGCGGGGAGGGAGCGCGCAGCATGGATCTTGTAGCACTCTCTATGTTATTATCATGATCAGTGCTGATTGCTGATTGTTATGGTGTTTGCACCACTCTTCTATTCAGCCCATGCTGTGTGTTTGGGCAGTGCTGATTGTGTTGATGCTAACACCCTCCTCCTCTTGTCTTCCTAATGGAGGAGAGGCCTGAACACAGCAGACGAGAGGAGAGGTAGGACCACACCAGACAATCAAGATCATCAGTCCATGGGAGAGGGGAAAAAAGGGAAAAAGTCAAGTAGCTAGAAGAGCAGAACGCAGCCAATCTTTTGTCCCCTCCAAAAAAAAAAAAAATAGAGCTTCAATTTCCTTTACCTCTCATTCTCAGCTTAACACACATGGAGAGAGGGATGTTTGGAAAGTTGTACGGCAGCATCTTATTCTTCAAGCGTGTGAGTGGCAGTGTAGAGATTTACTTATTTCATTTCCATTTGTTTCCAGATCAGAACCCAAATGGAATCTTTTGTCCCCTGCTTGTTTTTAATCAACACTAACAAAAGAAAAGAAAGCGGAGAGAGTTTGACCCGCCGTGTTTCGGGGGGTAACATCTTTCTGTGGTCACTTTGTCCTTGATTTTGCTCTTTTATTTGTTTTGCTGTTTTAATCTCAGCCAAGTCAATAATATTCTTTGTTGTCTGAAAATGGTGGGTCGGGAAAAAAGGTTTCCCTCTTTTGTTGAAATTACCTGCCTGTGACTTCTCTCTCCTCATGAGTCGGGGATGAAGTAATCATTAAATGTTGTTTTCTGCCCGCAATTACTTTCTGTTGCATTGGGTCAAACACAGCATGGATAGAGAGAAGAGTGAAGTGGGATGGAGAGGCAGTGTGTGAAGAAGGAAAGAGGAAGTAGACTTGAAAAAGTTTGATATATCTGGCCAATCAGCTGGGAGCTCAACTGATATACACCACCATAAAAAAAATGTGATCTTTTAAGGTTTTTGAAAGAAGTCTATAAGTATTGCCACAGCAAAGACAAAATAGCTTTCTCTGCTGTGGAGTCAAGACATTTGCAAATATGGTTAAAAGATGTATATACGACAAAACTACAGAATGAAACATTTTATTATTAGGTCTTTCGACACATACATGTTTTACCATATACAAAGGACAGCACTGTTAGTGTTCATCCCACTATTTGAAGTGAGCAGAAGTATTTGAAAAGTTGAATTTAAGGCAGATGTAAAAGATTAAAAGCTAAATTTAATTGCAGATCCCTTGCATGCAATCAGAGCAGTGAGTCTGCGACCCATAGACATCAGCAGACTTTTGGTCTTATGCTTTGAAATGCTGTTGCTTGTTTTGTGGAGTTTCTCTCTTTTAGACTAGTTGATGAAATTAATGATCAATCGGATTTAAAAATCTGGAGATTGATTTGGGCAATCTAAGCCTTTACATTTCTTTGCCCTGATAAAGTCCTTGACTGATCTGGCAGGGTGTTTGGGGTCATTGTCCTGATCCAATATGAAGTGCTTTCTAATGAGTTTGGTGGCATTTTCTTAAATATTGGTAGCCAAGATGATTTTTTACCCTTACAAATTCTTTCTCTTACTGCCATCATGCATTAAGTCATCATTAAAATGAAGAGGTTCTGTTCTAGAGATACCCATGCATGCCCATGCCATGACACCACCTCCACCATGCTTTACAGATGAGGTTGTATGCTTAGGATCATTTGTAGTTGCCTTTTTTCTTCACACTTTTCCAATCACTTAGATAAAGGTTCATCTTTGTCTCATTGGTCCATCAACTCTACTGACTCACATTTCTGAAGAATCTTGGCTTTCTATCTTTGGTTCTGATCAGAGGTTTGCATCTTGTTGTGTAGCTTCTGTAATTCTGTGTCAAATTCTCCTGTGTATTGAAGATTGACAGAGCATCACCTCTTTCTGGAGGTTGTTGGTGATTTTACAGACATGTATTGTAGGGTTCATTTTCACAGCTTCTGTCATCAACTACTGTTGTTTTTCTCAGCCGATCAGGTCGTCGTTGGTTGCTCATGTCACCAGTAGTTTCCAAACTCTTGATTTCTCCATGCCCTTTGTTTTTCCTATAGTTCTAATTGACTTCCTTTTTTTCTTTCAGGCTCCAAATTGCTTGCTTTTCTTTCAGAATCAACTTCCTTGTCTTCATCGTGGTTTGTGTGTGTTATCGTCAAATGCAAGACTTAAAATGCAGAAGCAATGGACATAACTAAAAAACATTCTCTGCTTTTTATATCTGTATATATGTATTAATATTTTAATATAATTCAAATAATTCCAAACCCGTAAGTCGTTCCAAACCCCTAAGACCTTCATTCATCTTCGGAACACAAATTAAGATCTTTTTTGATGAAATCCAAGAACTTTCTGACCCTGCATAGACAGCTAAGCAACTGCCCGCATTCAATGTTCAGAAAGTAAGGACTTCATTACATCAGTCCATGTGACATCGTTAAAGCTGAAAAAGCTAAAAGAATAGATTTTGTGTGCAAAGAAAACAAAAATAAGGACTTTATTCAACAATTTCTTCTCTTTCGTGTCAGTCTGCACCGCCATTCACAAAAGTGCCAAATGCATGGCACTGAAAACGGCATGGTACTTTCATGAACCTGTTTCAAAGACTGAATAAATTATTTATTTATTTGTTTTTTACTGTTATTTTAATGACTTTAACGTGGCAGTTGCATTGCTGTCTATGGAGGTTCAGAGGGTTAATTTGTGTTCCAAAGATGAACAAAGGTCTTATGGGTTTGGAACGACATGACTGACCTAATAATTAATGACAGAATTTTCATTTTTGGGTGACCTATACCTTCGATATTTGCTGTTCAATGATATATATTATTATTATCAATGTTGAAAACAGTCATGGTTTTTTGATAGACTGAAAGGTTAAAAAGAACAGAATTATCTGAACTAGAAAACTTTTGTAAGATTTTAAAAGTCTTGACTTGACAATTTATACCTTTTCTGAAAAAAAAAGTTCTGAACCCAAACTCTTTAACGATAATGTATGGAGGAAACTCTTGAACGATAATGTATGGTGGCTCCAATAAGTATTTTGGACAGTTTACCCAGAAATTAAAGTTATTTGATTGTTCCTAAATGTGTTTGGAAAGTTCCACTGTATTGACAATGACAAATACAGTTGGAACTATGGCTGCAAGTCACACTCACAAATGCTGTAATTTCACAGATAACAAAATATCAAACTATGTGGGTTCTGCTGAAGACATTATGCTTTTTTCGAATCTAACTTCACTTTTTCCAGCCATTTTTGCCATTTGTTTTAACCAAGTTGTCCCAAGGTGATATTTAGTGGATGTATGAAGTCAGTTCCTCTCAAGTTCACACAGGTGTCCTATAGCAGAGTCACCACAGGTGCTCTTTATCACAGAAACATTCCACTAACGTTTGACAACCATAAAGAGTAATCTAGAAACAGTAGTCTAAATACTTCTTGTTTTAGGCCTATATAAGGACATAGTGTTCTAGCTCAGGCGAAAGCACATTTTTAGAGCATAAGGGTACACTGGTAGAGTGTGACAAATAGCTTTACAGGAGAGGCTGTTTGTAAAGCCATTATATGGTGACGGTTTGTGCTTGTAGTATTATGCTAATTACCAACTTCATGCAGAAGCTCATACTCATTTAGAATAATCTTAATTTATCACTATTAGAATGAAAGTAACACATTTATGCATGTACACACCTGGAATATTTTTGCATACACATTATGTAAAATCTACAAAAAAAAATTGCATATTATGTGCAATCATTAGTGAATGAATCCCGCTGTGACTGCTATAAATTAAAGGCCACTTTTTTTCATGGCTGCACTGTGAAATATGCACCTAAAAATATGCACATTAAAAATGTGTTGAGGTGCTGTCAGTCAACTCCACTCTTATTTTATACTTATCAGCTTGAGAAATATAGCGCATCCTTGTTATGCCACAGTGGTTACAATTTCATAAGGATTGAGACAATTAAATGTGGTTTGAAAAAGATGAAAATATTAGTTTAAGTCAATTAAATAATTGTACAATGTTTGTTAATGATTTATAAGACTTGATTCCTCCACGACCAATCAGAAGTTATAATTATCGTGCATTGTGTAATCAAACATAATAATTCTAATTAAATAGAAAAAAATGTCCTCAGTAACAAAGCCAGGTCATTGTTGTTGGGACGAATGTATCCGTAAGAAAGCACTCTTACTGTGAATATCCTCGTGTTGTAAGCAGTGTCTGTTGCGCAGGTGTGAGAGATGATAAACAAGTAGCAAATTGAGAAGATACCATTCTGAACATTTGCCAGGCGAAAAGCACATGCTTCTCTTTGTAAGATGCTCTTTTTCATGAGGAGAAATCATCTGTGCCAGATTTTTATTCAAATACAGGAAACAGCACATGTTTTTTGCCCTCAAGGTTTTTCGTTTTGTTGTACTTTTTTTTTTTACACTGCCGACTAACAGATGGTGGAATGTGTACTTTACATATTCAGGGGGCCATTATTCAAAAAAAAAAAAAAAAACACTCCGTATTCTGCTGGACCCCAGAGCAACTCAGCTGTGCAATAGTGAATTATAACTTCCCCCTGAAGTTGTCACGCTGTTTGTCAATCGGTCATTTAATCTCAAATAGGGCATTTTTCAACATATACTATCTATATTCCACAGCTGTTTATTTTTCTCTGATCAGTCTTCAATCAAATCAGTAATTACACTGATTAACAACTTAGTATAATATCAAACTAATTACATGATAAGCTGATTAAATAATCATATTAATCACAATTAAACACACGTGTGAATAATTGTTGAGAATCCCCCTTCGCCCCTTTCCCCCACCCCACACACACCCGAAAGATAATTCGGATATTATTGTAGCAGATAGGCCTAAATAAAAAGGTACTTTAAGAGTCAGTGTATTTATTATTTGTTATATTTCCACATCACTGAACATAAGATTAAAGCCTAGTTCTTGTAGTCTGTGTGTGCTATTTTTCCCCATTGAATGTATGCATGTCTCAGACTGCTGTATTTGGTCGTTGTGTCACATCTTGCTGTGTTTTCAGGGGCTTGCACTGTTAAAAGAATAGTTCTCACACACAAACAACCAAAAAATAAATAAATAGCTGAAAATGTACTCATCCTTAATCCATTGAAGATGAAGATGAGTTTGTTTCTTCATCAGAACAGATTTGGAGACATTTTTCATTACTTGACTTGCTCACTAATGGATCCTCTGCAGTGAATGGGTGCCGTCAGAATGAGAGTACAAACAGCTGATAAAAACATCACAAAAATCCACACGACATCTTGTGAAGTGAAAAATAAATGCATTGATTTCACTTGTAAACAGTGCTTGATCTGTTGCATATTTCTCTCCTTATGCAGACAAAACAACTTTTTCACTGAAGAAAGCAGTATTATGGATAGAGGACTCGTATTTAATCCAGAAACAGCAGTTTAAAGTTAAACAATTATTTTGGCTACCAATTTGTTAATGAAATTAATTTGTTAAATGCATTATAACAATTTACAAAGTCATCATTAAGATTAATTTGAAAGGTAATCTTAAGCTGCTGAAATCTTTAAAGTAGGACTGGTGAAGATGCTGAAAAGCTCCCACAAGTGTATAAAATATGTTGTATGGCTCCACAGAATGTCCTTAACATATTGCAGTGTTGCATGCCCCTGGCCTCCAGTTGTAATTTATTTTTGTGATGCATGTCACAGTTTACATCCCACTGTACATTTGTACATTTGGGACTTCATGAATATATAATAGCTAAGAGCAGCGTGAGATCATACGGATCTCCTCTGCAAAAGTAAAAGTGTAAATCACTCATAAGCAGCGATGAAATACGAGACTGGTGCTGGAGTGGAGCTGGTGATGAAATGCATCTAGCCTGCAGTATAAGTGGCCTTTCCCTGATTCATGAGAATGAAAAGTGGGTCTCTTATTTCACCTGATGGTTGTGTCCAACCCTTGAGTGAAAAATGGCATCTTTCCCCTTGTAAAACCCCCATGGGGTTAAATAGCTCCATTATTATTAATGACCATCCATTTGCCAATCTAGATGTGGAGTCAGAGTAGGTGTGTAATAAAATGATAAAGTCCATGTAATTACAAACTCAATTATTATCTTTCAAATGTCATTTTGTTTGAAAGCATGGAATTTGCATGAAGCTCATGCCTTTTGTTTCATCTGTATTGCAGAGTCCAGAAGACTGTGGACACAATGAAAACTTGGCATGGAAAGTCTAATAAGATTTAAGAATGATAAAAAAAAAAATCACTCATGTAAAATTAATGAGAAATATTTTAAACAGTGTAGTATTTCTAGTTCGCTAATCAGATAAGTCAACTTGTGACACAGACCACATCAACTCCTTCACAGAGAGTGGGATGTTCTTGCTAAAGCACACGATGCTCATTAGATCTTAGTAACTGTGATTCAGTCACAAGTGTTCTCAACGAGCGGCAACATTCCGTTCTCTCTTGTGATTTTGGTCTACATAGCTAATTTTGGCCTTCCTGATAACTGTGAAGGGGGAATATTTTTTATATATCTCATCAATTATACTAAGCCTTACAGTTCTGCATAATTAAGGGCGTGGCCACTTCAGTGGCAGGTGGATTGCCCCTGGTGTCACCACCGTCGAGTTGGTGGGCGTGGTTTCAGCAACCAGCTCCACCCTCTTTGCCCCTTTTTCGATTATTCAGAAGTGACGCGTGGTGTCAAAAACACTTTTAAGAAATCTACGGGTGACATCACAGACACTACGTCAATGTTTTTATACAGTCTATTGTTTTCAACAATAGCTCAAAATGCTCTTAAATTAAAGAAGTTTATTTAGTTATTTTAGTTAGGTTTAGTTTTTGTTGTTGTTGTTGTTTTCGTTTTCTTTTTGTTTGTTTTGTATCGTTCAAACTAATGACATGAGTGAAACTGTGCCTAGTTACAACAATGCCTAGTTCAAAACCCTCATAAATTAAAAACATTTATTTATTTATTGTTTTATTTTTTATTTTATTTTTTTCCATAATCAATTGGCATGAGAGATACTGTTACAAAATACCTAGTTCAAATCATTAATAAATTAAAAAAAATTTTGAAGTGTTTATTTATTTATTCATTCATTCATTCCCCAAAATGTCTCTGTAATGAGAGATATGAAATTTATGTTGTTCTTTATTTATTTATTTTTTCTTACTAATGTGTAATGGAAAAAATAGAATTAAATAAAAAATGACAAATAGAAGTATCTTCACTAGTGTTCTCAGACATCTGGATCTCAATGAATTTGTAAGAAACTCCAGCCCTCCTTCAGGTCTTAAGGTTGTCAGCTGATGAAACTATAATAATATCCTTAATTTAGTATGGATATTCTCTCTTGTCGTGTTCTTCTCCTGTCCTCAAGGGTTCTAACTGTGCTCGGATCAAGTGCGCCAATTAAATACATGCATACATGGCTGAAACGATACTAAACTTTGATCAAATATGCCACAGTGTACCCCCTCAGTGGGTATGTTTTGGCTCAGTGAACTTCATGGAGACTCATTACTTGATCATTTGCATTTCGAAAAAAGCACAACCCTTACAACCCAACACACTTTAAGCAAAGAAACACTAAATAGAGTATCACATTATATGTATGTGTGTGTGTGTGTGTGTGTGTATATATTTATAACATAATTACATATATGTTGTTCAATAAAATGCAACGTTGAATTATCTCATGTGACATAAAGCTCACTGCTCCATGCAGAAATGTGCTGTTTTTCTTAAGCTCTACAGTCAATCAGATAATGTTTAGACAGGAGAAAGAGAGCGGTGAGAGATGATTTTCTATATTTATGCAATTAGTCCTCTAATTGGTTGTAATGGGTTTGTACATGCTAACATAATGACTTGAGTAATCATCTCTATGGCATCCTTGATGTAAATCCCATCAAGTTATATTCAGGTCGTGCTGCTTTGCTTAACAGCCCTGTCACAAATTGTCATCCGTTCTTATTGTCAGCACGAGCACCTTTTCATCACACGTCCTGACCAGGAGCGTCCCATGCTGTCAGATAGTGTGTTTATGTAAATGTCACTATAGCCCAGCCACATGTTGGTTCATTTTATGTGATAACTGTTGTTGTTTTTCTTTCCTCAAAAGCATTCATTGTCATATAACCTTGTATCACTGTGTAGACAGCGAGATGTCATAATGTATTTAACAAACTTTACAACGATTCCTTTTCAGTTTTCACACTCTATTATGTTAAGAGGTTTTAAAATAATTGATATTCTTTTCTTTTGTTTTATTTTGAAAAAAACAATAAGCTCAGGTTTTGATAGGCATGTTAATTTATGTATTGTGTATTTGAAAAACTACTTTTGGATCCCATTGTGCAAGCTTTTTCAACATGCAATATTCATACACAAATGCACACAAAGATACTGGCTTATTTCGTTGCTGTTTTTTTTTTTTTTTTTTTTTTTTTTTTTTCGTATCGATTTTCGTAGAATCGATCTACCCCAAAATGAGCATTCCATCTATATTTACTCTCTCTCAAGTTGTTCCAACCCTTGGGAGCATTTCCCGTATCTCCCTGTTTAACCACCATAGTACAATAAATTGTTGTGTAAATGAACTAGCAATTTACAAATGTTTCCTGAACACGGTCGCATCTCCGTCATTTGAACTTCATTGATTCACCAGTTATTAATGACATAGCACACATGAGGTGGAGTCATAACTTCTGCTAATTTCATTTTATTTTAGATCTCTGAGATACTATTATTTTGACCATGGCACCTGATGGCTAATTTACTATTTTTGTTCTGTCATTTAGCTTAATGTAATATTTGATTTTGTACAGGAAAAAATATATGGAAAAAAATGTGTATATAAATATAAATAAAATGGAAGATATAGATTGTACTGCACATTAGCTTGCATATTGTTCCCAAGAGCATCATTTATTTAAGTCTAAATGTCTTACTAACAAGTAACTATGATTCTAACCGCAGGTCGACAGTTGTAGTTCCAGCCACGTAAGTTTGAGGTGCAGTTTGCAAATGTTCATTTGAACTCTGGTTTCAGGAAACACTAAATCATTGAACTATTTTAGTAATGAAAGAACTTGTGACCATGATTTGGGAAACACACCCCTGTATGAGTTTATGTTGAACAAAACAGAAAAAAAAAATGGGGGTAACCATACAGTTGGTTGCAAACATTCTTCAAAATATCTTCAAATTATCCACATTGATTTCCTTTATGAAAAAATACTAAAATACTATGTAAGCCAATAGGGACTAGCAAATGTTTGGTCAGCAACACTCTTTAAAATATCTTCTTTTGAAGAAAGGACTTCACACAGGTTTAGAACAACTGGAGGAGGAGTAAATGATGATTCACATGTGGGTGAACTATTCCGTTAGGGATTGGAACACTTTTCTTTCGTTTTAGTTTGGAAAATAAAGCTCCGTTTTTGGAACAAAAGACGAGACCTTTGCGGTTTGTCATACGGGAATGAACCGATTACCAATCTCTGACGACAGTGTTAGGCAGTGTTTGCAGGGGAAGATTGAAACTATCTTCAAGCGTTCACACTGCTGTAATTACAAGTGTGAATCAGCCTGGGACTTCGATCAATAACCACTGGCTATTTTGAGAAATGTTTCAATCTGCAGACAATTTGCTTTAAATGCGAGCCATTACTAGAAGCTCTATTACTCTCAGAGCAAATAGGCTTGACATTTTTAAGCCTATGTTTTGCAATAATGTAAATATCATTACCTCGCACGACATTTTATTTATTTTTTTTCTGCAGAAGGTGAAATTAAAAATACTATCTCTTAGCCCCAAACGTGCACTTTACCGACACATCTATGTATGTGCAGACCAGAGCACGTGGGGGCTGATTCTTTTTTAAAAGCTCAACGGGAGAGCAGTGATTCCCCTGAATACAAAAAGCACTTAAACAGCATCAGAGTGAGCCGCTGCCTCGGGCTGACGAAAACATTCAGCTCTGTCACAAACATCAGTCAAGCAGTTCTAGTCCCTGTGGAGGAGAAACTGATACGGACTACATCTTTAGAGCTGTTTAATGTGAAATATCACATACAAAAAATAGAAGCTCTCCTGGCTGTTGACATAGCGCCACTGACAGCTCATGCTGTGCCTCTGCACACTGGAAAGTAGCGTGGTTTCAAAACACCTTTTGCACATAATGTAATTGTGCACATATTCTCCCCAGCTTGTTCTGATTGGCTTCATAAACAAACACACACACACACACACATGGACCTCCTGGGCAAATGCACTAAAGGTGTCTCACGCACTTCTCAGCAAATGTATTAGGGCCTCTACATTCTATATTGTGTCTACAGGCATGAATGTTTCCACCGTGGTGTGATGCGCTCAGCCCCTCAAAAGAGCAATGTCTCTGTAAGACGCCTCCAATTTCCAAAGCAGCTCTGGGGTGATTTACTGCAGCCTCCGAGAGCAACCTGGCCAGGACTCATTCTGCTTGCTCAGAGAGTGAGCTGCATCATTTTTCCTTAATGAAGTTAGTGACCCTCTGAAAGGTGACACGTTTACCGCTCCACTGATTTATGCACTGATGCTCTGAGGCAGACTATGGCAGAGTAAGACCGGGAGGATCTGGCCACATCTCTCTCGCTCTTTTCTCTCTTTCTGTTTATAGCTTTCTGTGCTTTTCTGTCTAGTTCTCTTGTATTAAGACAAACTGACATGTAAAACAAGAGCATACTATAGTTCTGTTCCAAAACCTAGTAAGCTGTCTAAAGCCCTCAATATACTTCAATTTTTATGTGTGCAAGCATATGCATTGTGTATGTGGCATAAATATCGTCTGCAAGGTGTATGTGCAGCCCAATTATTCTAACCTCATATACTTTGTATGGTCCACTTGCAGATACACCTTGATTGGTGGGAACACTGTCCAGTCCTGTTGTTTTTTTAATCAAAAAAGACATTTAATAAACTGAACAACAACAAACTACTGGAGACCACAACAAGTCATAAGTCATAGATGGGAATATCCCACTTCTGACCTGCGAGTGTGTCCAGTCACATCACAGAATGGCACCATGACTCAAGAACATTTCATATGCTGCCAGTTAGGGGGAAATTAACATTCAGACTGTCCTAAAATCAGTGATTTTTCATTTGTTATTCAATGTCAATGTCAAATGTAATAGTACAGTATTCCAGACATTAGCACTAAATATCTGTCTATTTGAAGAAAAAAAAAATAGGTATGCATTTATTGATGAACAAAGAATATTATTTTGCACATTCATACAATATATTTTCACACACATTTTCATGTTCCTCATGAACCAGCTCTCTATTGGTTTGAAACTTGGGTTTGACTCCCAAGAAATGCATGAACTGATGAAATGTATTGAATGCAAAGTCTGTCACTTTGGGTAAATGTGTTAATATTTAATCTGTATTTCTGCTATCGAGAATATTTGGATTTCCCTCTGCATGATATTAAAATACTGAACATAAAAAAGCAAAAACTAAATTGGCTCCTGGTGGTAAAAAGAATAACAAAAATAACCCAACCATGTAATGCAGAGAAATCAGACATAGTCCCTTTCAATTATTTCTAACATCTTTGCTTATGCAAATATGCTAAATTATTTCTAGATGTCATCTTGGAGTGGGGACCAGCATGAGCGAAGTGATGTTCATACAGGGCTCTCCTTTTCTTAGACGGTTAAGATATACATGCGCCGCTGTAGGGCTCCAGCCTGCCTCCACAAGCACAGTTTTACATTCTAATTATTAGAGTTGACAGGCTTTATGACTGGGGCTCAATACTGAGGCCGTTTTTCTTGGCACATCTCGCATGTGATGTCAGAGCAAGTTTAATGAGATAAGAAAGTTGAGGTCCTGTATTTTATGTTCTCATTTCTTTGAGCAAATCACGTTCTGTTGCTGGCAGTTACTGTAGCAAGTGTACTGCACCTAATACTGTACGTGTCGGCTTCGCTAACAAGTAGGTGAAGAAGGAAGAACTGCTACGTTTCCATTTGATTTGTCTTAATTGACTTGATTTAAGTAGGAGACATCAGCAGAAGAAAAGGTGCACCACAATGACTGCGATTAAAATAAACCACGGTTTTAGAGCTGTTCATTTATTCTTTAATATATAAAAAGCCAATCTCAGACACGAACAACAGAGATTTTTTTTAAACATTTAATTAAGCCACAGGGAATTCATTGCATATTGTAGGTAAACACTTAGGACCATGGGAATACCATTTAAATTAAAAGAACTGGTGTTGTTTTTGTCATTTTGAGATGAATTAAACATTTATTACTGCCTTTTATTTCTCTCAGAAGCTGACATTTATGGGTCACCTTTTGATAGCTCCAACTTTGTATCACTTTAGCAGTAAGAGAAAGTATGATTTATTTTGTCTTCCATGTTCACCTCTTGACTGAGCCTCTGCATTTGTCATTTCATCATCCACAGCTATTGAAGTGAACCTGCAGAAAGCTCTCGCCGAGGCCTCGGAGACCTGTACCCAGGAATGTCTGATCCTGGGTCATTCTGACAGCTGCTGGATGCCGCCAGCGCTGACCCAATTCCAGACGTCCGGCGCCGCCACTCTGCCCTCCTTTAGTTTTCAACAAAGCTGGGCACGGGGGACCAAGGCAGATGGGCGTCACACCCTTGGCAGGTCAGTGCCCAAAGATGATCTGGACAAAGGGAGCAACCGGCCCCAATTCTACAACACACTTGAGAGACACTGCAGCAAAAAAGAGGATCCCATCAAGGTCATCCCTCTAGCAAGCTTTTCCGCCACGTCCAGCTCTCAGACGTCCACGAGCGGAGGTCCTTCAGCCTTCCTGCACGAGCATCAGCTGTAGAAGCGAGGGTAGGCCTCAGAGCACTGCATAATGAGAGTGATTGAAATGGAAAAGCTGACGGGTTCTGATCGTTATTAGCATGTGTCAAATGTTTCATGACACAGGATGTTTCTAAACTCAGCAGAAGGGGAAGTTAAAGCAAAGGACGGTAGCTCTCGGTATCCTCTGTGTAACTGAAACATGTACAGTAGACAACTGGTAGATATAGACCAAAGTAGCTCCTCAAGTGAAAAAAAAATGGTGTGAAAGAATGGTGTCTTAGTGACAGATTAGTGGCAAGTGAATTAAGCTTTACTGTTGATCAAAAGTGACAATATATATATATATATATATATATATATTTTTTTTTTCATTCTTTCGTGCGCCTCTTGAATGCAACTAAACAAATAACTTTTAAATGTGCGCTGGCGGAAGAAATCATTGCATATGTTTACACGCGCACTGATATTCCTATAAAATTATCTATATAAAAAAAAAGCCAGTGGTTATTTCCTTGTGCTTTGCACATGATCACAGACATGCTTGTAAACCAAACAATGCGTTAAGAACCGCATTCGGAATATTACGAGGCATGTAAGCGTAGTCAATAAGGCTAAGTGTAATGTGTGAGCGCTGGGTGACTGCAGTATTTCTTTCAGCTTTGGTGAAGTGCGTCGTTTCCAGCTGAGATTCTGCCTGAGTCAGTTTTATTCTGCTAAAGAGAACGAGTTCCATGCCCCTGTATGTGCTGCTTACTCTGTCAAGACTACAGATACAGCTAAGCCTTTCTGCAAAAATTAGCCTTGCTCGGTGTTAACACATAGAAACTTTTATGTATTCGGGTACTTTTTTCTTCTTATACTTTGACGTTAGCTTTTTTTTCTCCCTGGTGAGCTTAGAGCCTTCCTCTGATGTTCGGCATGTTGGTAGTTTCCATGCATCTGACACCCTTTCTCTGCCATTATAAGAAACCCGCTTATTTTCAACATTTTCTCATTAGCAGAGGCACAGACATGACTAAAAAGACGTCCTTTGTTTTTTCGCACTACTATATCAAGTTTTTCTCTTCATATATATACAATTTATGCACCATAATAAGTGCTGTGGAACCAATTACAAGAATCTCCCAATAGTATAATTACTTTGATCAGTAATCACCATAACTGCTATAGAAGCAGAACGCTGCTCTATAATAGCATAATTGGCTACCTTTTGAATGTGTGTGTGCGTATGCGTGTGACTGTATGGTGCGCACTTCTTTTTAAACTTGCGTAAGTGTTTGCAAGATTTATATATAATGATGTCAATGAAACAGCCTTAAGATGTAGATGTGTATTGTACGGATGTAATGACTGCTAAGTGAAGTAGAAGTTTGCTTACAATCGTGTCATTTTTTCATCCAGTTCATTCAAACAGAGACATCAAGTAATCCCACAGATGCAGTGCAGGTTGTGAAATCAGCACAAATTTAATACGCCAACAGTTCTCCTTAGTATATACTAATGACACAGAAATATTTGGGTCAGTGATCCAAAAAATTACTTCACTATGAAATAGTGTACGTGCCAGCGACAAGAAATGTGTCACAGCGAGACGTGTTGGAGTGTGTTGCTCTTTAATGCGAGAGAACTGACAATCACTCTGGCAGCAATTTAAGATCTGTTGAACACTCTTGATTAAGAGGAATAATTGTAGCGTGGGACTCTATTCAGGGAAGGTAGCAGTGGCCTGGTTTTTAGCACGAGCTTTTGCATGTCTGCTAGCTGGGACGGTGTAAAAGTACAGAGTATAAGGACTCAACCCTAACTCTCCTAATTTTAAAAATAGATCAGAGAGTAGATCAGAAACGCTTGAAAGAAAAGGTCTGAAACACTAACATCACCCATAGTGTCTGTATTGCTTAACACTGCTTGATAATCACTTCTTCTGTTGATTCAAAACACAATAGAAAACACCTACTTACAAAGGACAGAAAGATCATCATCAAATTTCCAAAGATTAAAAACAGAAGAGAGCTGTAGAGCTTCACAACACATATGAAATATATTTGCATATTTTTTTTCAGAACTGCATAGATTCAGAGGTTTTACATTCTTAAAGTCAACAGGAAATCAAACAGCCCCTGTTTACTCTCGTAATGCATGTCAGTAGGGTTTTTGTGAATGATTCATCTGTATGAATGATTCTTTAGGATCTTTATGAAATGTCTGTGACATACTTTGGTTAAAATTCCTCGGACCCACTTTATATTAAGTGGCCTTAACTACTATGTACTTACATTTTAATTAATAATTTAGTACAATGTACTTATTGTGTACATACATGTTTTACATTGTACGTATATAAAAAAACTACATGTAATTACATCTGTATTTAATTTCTGTAATTACATTTATAATTACACTGTTGACCCATACTTTACACCTTAACCTACCCTTAAACTTACCCATACCTCCAACCCTCTCCCTAACCTTACCCCTATCCCACCTCAATAGCAGAAAAAGTGTTTTACAATACAATATGAACACAATAAGTACATTGTACTTATTTTTTTATGTAAGTACATAGTAGTTAAGGCCACCTAAAATAAAGTGGGACCAATTCCTCAATGGTCAAAAACAGCTCTGTACATAGCACAACATTTTGTGCATGCTACTGCTCACCCCACCTCTTTTTTTGTGTATTCGGTAGCGAATTACCATCAAAAACAAAACGAATCCACTGCATTCTCAAATACAAAACCTAACTGTTGAGAGTGACTTCTGGTGACTTCCCAATTGATAAATATAAGCCATTGTTTTCTCTTGAATATCCCGTTTCTTTTTAAGAAAAAAAATGTGTTGCAAATGCTATTTCATGTTGACTTTAAAAATGTATGAAATTATGAAGATAAACATTTGCACTGTTATTTTTGAGTAGTGGAGCAACTATATTAGTGCCAAAGGTTTATCAAGAAAACAGACAAACATTGTGTGCGAATGAATAAAAATAAGGACATTTGTGATAAATAAATGCATAAAAGGTCTCAATATGCATGGATATTCTCCCCTCTAGCACTTTTGTACTTTTCTAAAAAGTTTGTTACCTGATGTATCATGTAAGCAACCTTGGTAATGAGTTGTTTCTTTCCTTTTTGATGGTATTTGTTTTTTCTTCAGGAAAATATTATGGCAGACCGTCCCAGTAGTCAGGCATCTTCATTTGCATGTGATTCCAGTTGACCTCCGCTGGCTGAGTGTGTTCTGTAGCACTAAACCCTTGTTCTGACACCAATCAGTATTCAGTATCATCTCCTCGGTTGTGTTATAGTTAGTGTGAAGGACTAGAATCGCAACACACTTTGAGTCCCCAACACGTCTTAACAAAAACCAAATCAATTCTCATCATCACTGTATGAAAACAAAAAGAGCAAATTGTACATAGATATACTTAGCAGTAACACTGAGAAACTAATTTTAACATACTGTGTGTGTAAACAAAGGGAAAAGTGGTTTATACTTGCTGAAAATAGTTGATAAAAGACAAAAATCATGAAAAATGAGGACAATCTCTGTTGTAATGTATTCAAAACATATGCATACTGTATATTATTATATGTGTGCGCGTGCGTTTGTGTGTGTGTGTGCATGTATGTATACTGGCACAGCAGTGTCTGGATAATGTATGTACACACTATGTATCTTGTATAGAATCTGAAAGAATATAAAACTGCTGATATATTAAATCTGCTTGTAATTTAAACATCATTTGCTGTATTTCACAATTATTACTTTCTTTAGAGGTGAGCTTTCATATGTGCCAGCAGTCAAGCACTGTTGAACAATTGAAATAGCCTATATCTTGATATCATACCCCTGTAAAATGCAAAAAAAAAAAAAAATGAAAAGAATAAGAAACTCTCATTTACATTTGGTGTGATGTTTTTTCTTGTCTTGAATTTTTTCTTGAACCATTAAATATTGTGTATCTTTAGACACTCTGTTGTGTGTCCTATCATTTCGAAACACTTTAATCCTATTTTTCTCTTATAGACTGCAAAGCCTTGATTTAGAAAGCAGGTGGTGGAGGAGAATACTAACAAAAAAAGTGTGGTTCGGTTATGGACTGCTTTCCATTAGTGGAAGTAAGGCATGTGCATATGAAACACTATCTATTTGCAGAAAAGAAGGCAGAGGGAACTCTTGATTAAGTCCGTCTGCACAGACAATAGCAGTTATACAGCTGTTAAAGGCATTGATTCTGTAGGAGGTAAGCTTCGGAAACACACCTGAGAGATTTTAGTCAAACCGAGAAAAGGCCACCTAGGTGGACTCAAGAATAATTGGTGAGTCTGGGCATATAACCACCATTATGTGCTCTGCAAATGTGCCAGTACTGCAGCTTTGGACCAGACCCAAGACAGAGTTGGGAGCAAGAAAGGAGCCTTATAAAGCAAATGAATAAAGATTATCCAAGCAAAATGGTCTACCTACAGCACTGTAACTTCCTGAACATTTTGCTGCACTGCCTCGTTACACTGTTTTTCTGCTGGCTTTACATTTTTGATGCTTGACGAGCATATATGTGTAAATGAGTGTGAGCTTTCATATAGGGCTGAGCTCAATTACCCTTCCTTTCCCTCATTAGTCAAAAGTAAGACTGAGCATCCAGACTGCAATGCAGATAAAGTTGCAGGAACAGCATGCAAATGTTACAATTTAAAGTGATAGTTTTCTTGAAAACTTAACATTGTAATAATTGTTTCACCCTCATGTCCTTTAACTGTGTTTCCTCTGAAGAACACAAAAAAAAAAACCAAAAGTGGAACCAAAGCCTTAAAGCGTCAAACTGGCATTTTAGTATTATTTACAAACTATTATATTTTGTTATATATATATATATATATATATATATATATATATATATATATATATATATATATATATATATATATATATATATATATAGACCGCCAATCAGAATCAAATCTGCTTAAAAATTATTACACATTTAAAGCGCCAGATGCTAAAACTCCTGCCTACTTTTAATAAAAAAGAACACTATTGTAAGTTGGTAAAATATAGTTATTGTTATAGTTATCTTTATGGTCATTGTTCTTGGTTTGTACAGGCAGTAAGTCTTCTGATGTAACATGATCTCTTTGTATGATTGGACATATTGTAATTTAAGTCTTTATTCACTTTCACACATTGTAATTTCTCATGCTTGACAGTTTTGGGTCTCAAAAAAATATCTATCTATCTATCTATCTATCTCTCTCTCTCTCTCTCTCTCTCTCTCTCTCTCTCTCTCTCTCTCTATATATATATATATATATATATATATATATATATATATATATATATATATACAAAAATAACACTCAGACTCAGTTGTGTCAGTGCATAAGTGTAAAAGCCAGAAACTATAAAACCAGCATTTTGGAGTGTGTGAGCAGAGAGTGCATGTGTGGACACTAAGTGGCTGTGACAATGGGTTGATATGCATGGGGGAATATGAGAAAAGGTAATGGGTGAAAGGGTATGGATAAGTTCTTACAGTCACACATGCAGCAAGCGATTCCACACTTTCCCTGCATTATTTCCCATGGCCATTTTATTGGATGAATGAGACATGACTGGCTAGCATAGAGCTAATCAACCCAGTTGTGTTGTAGCAGCCCAAATGGGGGACATGAAGACTTCTGACACTTTCCTCATTGCTGTTTTATTCTTTACCTGTAGATAGAGACTTTCCTGCCACAGCCCACACTGATTGAGTTGCTAAAGCCCACCTGAGTTTCTGGTTAAGTCCCTGTGGATGTGGCGAACTGATCGCAAAAGCTAAACTAGTTTCAAGATTTGAGGTTACTATACAATGACACAGTGGCTGTCGAAAGAGGGCTTATGTCTTCAGAGAGAGTAACTCATCAAGGGCATCTAGATGGGGTCATCACATCACCGCTGAAGATCTCCGGCTCAAAGCTTTTTCCTTTTGCTCAAGTGGGTTGCTGAAGCCATTGCAGCAGCATGGCTTATGTCTCATTGCCATGTTGACCCAGCGTTTAAATCCAGCAATATTTTTTAAATCAGAAGCGAAGACAGAGCCAGTGAGAGTTTAAGCCAATGCGGTGACAAAGTAATAAAGTTACTATTGAATAACAGAGCAAGCCATTTATAATTTGTCGCTGGCGGAAGCTGCAAATGCAATACACTACGAGACGGACTGCCGAGATGCTGAAAAATGCCTCAATGTGTCAAATGGGAAACTGATTGAAGTGGCTATTTACAAGCAACTCACACCTTCTTATTGTTCATTCGTTTCCTGCTTCAAGAACACTTGTTAACTTTGCAAATATGTTTCTTTAGTGGAGACGCACTTGGTTTTCAAAGCACCATCTGCAGAGGCCACGGTTGAACATATAGAGGGTGTCAAACAGCACACTCATTTTAAATTGTAATTAAACTGGCCATCAGGTACCTTGAGGCTGTTTAGTCTACAGCAGGATACTAATTACTATAAGATGACCTTTGGAATAATATCTGGTGAATAATTCATAATTGAAGAGATAGCTTCAGAGACATCCGCTTTGAACTTTGTATGCTCACAACTATTAAAATGAATTTTCAGATCGAACCCTGTGATTCGGTCTTCAAGCTGTACAGTACGAGGGAAAGGATTTCTACACATATGGTGAGGTTCCTTTAGAGCTGGTGATAAAATAAATTATGTTTTATTGCCTTTAGTGAAGACTGACTCATGTCAGTATTACAGTTTCATCCAGAGTGGCACATACAAAAAAAAAAAAGCTTCATACAAATGTATTAAACACAAGTCAGAGCTCAATGATATTTTCAATTTCAAGATGATATAGGACCTGACTGTCTTGAATGTCAAATGATTACATTTTTACAAATGTGGTTCTGAAGCCCTTTCTATAAATGATATCAGATCAGAGAAGGTTTAAAAGTAACAGTACATCATGATTGGCCTCATAACTGAATTTGCTGAGACATTATATACATTAGGTGTCATATTGAAGACAATACAGATTGTATTTATGATAATTACCCCATGCATACACATTTTTTTGCGGACAGAGTTAGTGACTACATGCAGACTGAATTATATGTTAACAGTAAAATTGTAAAATACTACTACATTATTTGGAAATAACTGTTCTGTTGTAATATATGTTAAATTTATCCCTGTGATCAAAGCTAAATTTTCATTGCATCATTGCTCCAGTCTTTAGAGTTATAAAGATATAATCTTCCAAAAGGTTTGTGCCAGTGTTATTCACCTAGCCAAGTACAGTGTGTTTATGTTTACTGGTTTCTCTTAAAAAATAAATGGCTTGTCATGTTTGCTGTGGTAGGTTTAATGTTATGACATTTATTTTTACACCAGTGAGGTCCATTTACATGATTTCATCTATGTTCCACAAACCTACGAGCCGGCCCGGTAAATTTCAGTTCCTAACTTACTGTTTATTTCATTTGTGATAATACCAGTTGTTTCTCCAAGTAAATTCAATTCACTCTTTCTCTCTCAAATGTTTTATTGATGTTGCTACACTGTAGCATTAACCTTTAGATGGTAAACACAGTGTACCTGCACCAAGTCCAACTAGACTTCTTCTGTATTTCCTGGAGGAGAGAGAGAAAAAAGAAATACAGGTCAAACTAATTCAATCATTAGGCTCAGTGCACATTGGCTCTTGCCCTGATACTGTAATAGTGTTATGTTGTCCAGTCTCTTGTGCTTCACACACGGGATTCAATTTCCCCTGTCTTGCCATAGGGCAATTCTTTTTTTTTTTAAGAAGTCACAGAGCGCACTGTGACCAAAAAGCAGCAAAAGCTCATCATATTCCTAGTGATTTTGTAGTACATGTGGCTTGAGGATTAAAAAAATATATATTTTCTTGTATGAAAGGAACAGTATTACTATTATATTCTGCATACATTGCTGTCATGTTGTCATAATATGTGCATAAAAAAATGGTGAAGCAATGGTGTTCCATAAGGAATGTGTTCGGTTTATGTCATTGGTACAAAGGTGTAACTTTTGAAAAGGGCGATCCGTGGAATGTTTTGGAGCCAGCAACTATATATGGCTGTATTTGATCTTTATCACATATATTAAAAGCCTTTCAAAATAGGATCTATAATCATGTATGTACACTGTTAGTTTTGTATATTACAGAAATTCAAGTTTCAGACTATTGTGTAAGTAATAAGTGATTAAGCTTTGTAACAGCAAACAGTGGCAGCAAAAAAAAAAAGAGATTTAAAAGGGAAAAAAATCTATTTCAATTATTGATGGTGATAATGAAAACTAGGTGTTATTTCGGAAATGGCAAGAAAAAATTAGTTGACATAAAACCAATGCAAGGGGCAGAAACTTTCAAATGTCTCTAATCGCTCCTTTATAGATTTCACGCTGTCAAGAAAATGAATAATTGGTTTATCTTTCCTGTTCATTACTCAAAACTCAGCTTTGAAACTTTAATCCACTCGTGATTTCACAAGTTCTGAAAGCATTGCAAACAAAGACCCTTTCTCAGATAAAAGAGGCTTTCAAAGGCAGGCTTGGTGGAACAATCAGAAATTAGCAATAGTCCCCTTTTTCCACAGGAACCGAGCTCTGGACGGGGTCAGGTGAGCTGTGTGCTATGTGAGCTGACAGGCTTGACAGAAAGTCCTCAGTATCTGCTGATTAATGAGTGACAATTGCAATGACTTATTTAAATAATGCTAATTGGCCAACGGGATAATGATCCGTACATTTCCTCTAATTAGAGACGGCACAGCTCTTTGTGACGGCGCTGATGGAAGGGTTTCTGGAGCTATCGAGCAGGAATGTGTCACCCTCCACCTGCACTGCCACTGGAAACCTTATTTAATAGATATACCTTATACTTTTTGTTTCTTTGTTTTAACACATTGGCGAAACTGGCTTTGTGTGGTTATTTTTGCTGTAGTATCAACTCAGTAATGATCAATTGTGAATAAAGACATCATTAAAGTAATGCTGGTTGCTATATGTCATTATTGCTATGCATTTCCAAAGGCTGAACATGCAACCGCTATCATCTAGCCTTCTGGAGTCAGATAATAGCCATGCAGGTTATTATCTTTTCATAAAGTGCATTGGTAAGTGAGTTATGAATAATATATACAAGGACACTCTATATTCATGTTCATGTTCTCACAGCGTCTTAAAATTTCCAAGATACTCTAAGTACAGCTGTACATAGCAATAGCAGTAAGGGTAGAGATGGATGAAAACATCTGCAGTATCTTTTAATTCCTGACACAGATTGAGCTATATTCTGAATATAGAAATCGTCTCTTCTTTTGAGCTGATTTTCTACACACCCCTCATGAAGTGACTTGAATTTGCAGTAATTTTGAAGATTGTGGGACATGTTTGTCATGTGTGCTTTTAAATGAATTAATTAATTATATAACATAAACTTTTGTAACTGGATGTTTCAGATTTTGTGCCCGAATAAGATAAATAGGTTTACTTGGGTAAACAAATAAGAGACATAATATATAGGCTACATTTTAAAAAGATCATATATACATATTACTGTTCCAAAATTTTTATCTTATTTATTCTTATTTCTATCTTTATTTTAGATCATTCAAATATGTATTGTTGTTGTTGTTATTATTATTATTATTATTATTATTATTATTATTATTATATTATTATATTATTATTATTATTACTACTACTACTAATACTACTACTATTAAAATCTAATTTCTAATTTTACTTTTCTACCTCAAAATTTTCACTTGTCATGTGGATCCTTCACATTTTTCCACATTTTTACACATTTCTACTGTCACTTATTTCTCACGTTAAAAACTCATGGTGCTACAACCAAGTCTTAAAAAGCAGCAAATTCTGTTTTAATTGCACCTGTTTGATACCTCATTTCAACTTCAGGATCCAAACTGTAATTTAAAAGGCATGGAAATTGAATTGTGAATGGTGCAGGACCCTTCTGATGTAAATGCTTGTAATGTAAATCAGAATGTACTTCCTTATAATATTATTATATTATCCTAATGCTTCCTCAATCCAAGACCACAGTGTGCTCTGTGACCTCCAAAAAGTATTTGCAAAACATTCTTAGTTAATAAGGAAAAAGGGGGAAAAGGTAGACAGATGTGATATTACAGCTCTCTCTCTCTCTCTCTCTCTCTGTCCATGGTCCTGAAGGAGGATGACCCTCTTGTATAACCTTTGTGAAGCACATAAGTTGTCGAGCAGGCCTGTGGCTTGTTGCCATGGCACTATGTAGACGATGCTCCCTCTGAATGATGGGCTCATTGGATGCTGCTGAGAAAATAGCATCAAGCCAGAATGATTCATCTTGTAGGAGCACAGTGAAGCGCGCACACAGAACGCTCCTCACAGCGGCAAGGGCTTTCATATTGGTGAGTGGGAAAATAAAGAAAACAGCTCACAAAGACTCACTAATAATTACTTTTCTCAATGTACGCATTTGATGCTTGTTGAAGTGCGCAAACTTTCAATTCAAAATTCCACTCTGGCAAGTAAATTGAATTAGTGCTTAAGAGTAAAGAACAGCAGAAAGCCTCAGAGGAATGGAGAGGTGATATCAGAGAGGGAATAGCTGCTTTTGCTGATGTACTATAAGCGTAGACACGATTCTTCAATGTTAGATCAGTAAAGTAATAAACAGGGAGACCAGTGGCAATAAAAATTAATTCCACAATGGCAATGGGGCTGCTCTTAATTATAATGAATGGAAAATTAGGTCTAAATTGTTCCATTAAAGTATGCATTAACTGTATCATCTGATGCACAAATAGAACTTAATTCAGGGGTGTGAAAAGTTCATTACCTGTGATATTCATCATGCCAAATACCACCCTCGCTGGCTCATGGGAGGGTTATAAAAAAGATAGCTCTGGTCCCTGAGCATGGTTTAATATTCACGTCTGACTAATCATGTCTTTGCTCAGAGTCCTTTTTGGATTGTCAGTTCCTCCCTCTGAGTTCCCAAAATCTGGCTCAGAAACGCGTCCAGATGGAGTGTGAACTGTCATTTCTTGAGGAAAATCAGCAAGGGAGTCACCAGTAGGACTCATTTTTAATTGCGATACAATAGGAAACTTTATCAGAGTTGACTCTACCCAATATTGCTATTGTGCTAATGTGTTGTTGGCAAAGGGTTTTGTTAACTGTTGAATGGAGTACAATTGCCTAGACAGTTTGATAGGAATCTGAAAGTGTTGATCAAAGATGTTTTTTCTCACCCAGTGGAGTTTCTTTGTCAACCTGGCATCTCAGAAAGTCCAAGGACACAAATTCAAAAGCACAATGATTCTGGAGTCTTTGTAAATCATTTTTACAACTGAATAGTTGAACAAAACAGGCAAAATTGTGTCATATTGAAAGATCTCTTTGGAAAACAGCATTTAGAGAACAATAAGATTTTGTAAAAATATACGAATTTAATGCTTAATCTTATGCTTAACGTGCAGTTGGAGTTAGAAACAGGAAATGAATATATTATGTTAGATAGTTATCAGAGTTTTGTTGTAAATGTAAACACACTTTCACCTGGCATTTGTGGTAGCCATGACTACAAACTCACATATCGACCATCAAGCTTGAAATAGCTGATCTCAAAACATTTACTGTGGAGCAACTACATTTGTTTTACTGACGGGGAAAATGGTCTCCTCTCCAATGAAACAAACTCAATGAAATCTGTAGCAGACATTTGCTTGGTCCCCCACCCAAATAACATTCAATATAAAGCCAGCAACCCATGATTACCAGCCGAGAGCTTTAGGCGCTCTCCACCATCCTGTCAGTCTATGAAATATGTGCTACAATATCTACAAATAGAGTAGTCCTTCAGAAAACTGCTACAGTATATCAAACTTGAGGTCCTTTGAACTTGGAATAGAGTTTTTTTATTATTGTTCCCTGGCAACACATGTGTCTTTGTGCCATCGTCTCCCAAAGATGACAATTTGGATCAGTAGGGAGAAGT
>NW_020526459.1:0-16866 GCF_003368295.1 Carassius auratus | reverse complement strand
TAAAATATTGTTATAACTCAGGCATTAAAAAATGTCCATCTTCCCCAAACTGCACATTTGTGATAAGAGTCCTGGCCTGAACACATCTGAAGGCCAAAATTCCACAGGTGTGGCAAAATGGCTCGATAGCGCCACCTATACACTTTCAAAAGAGTGCGCCTCGAGCCATGTTTCACGTACATGTACAAAAATCGGTATACACATGTAACACACCAATACCTACAAAAAAGTCTCTTGGTACGAAATCCGAATCCCAACAGGAAGTCGGTTATTTTAGAATTTTCCCCGTGCAAAATTTGCGTGTTGTTTTTGTCATTTTCAGGGAGTTGTACTTTAAACGGAACTCCTCCTAAGAGATTGTAATTCAGATCACACCAAACCTGTGTCAGTGTAATCTTAAGCCCTTTGCGATGTTAAATTGCGAAGATCTTTAGATTTCGTTAAAGGGCGTGTCCATGGCGGCCTGACAAATTTCGATGTTTCGCCATGAAAAAGGAAGTTGCTGTAACTCAGACATACAATGTCCAATCTGCCCCAAACTTCACATTAGATAAAACTTCTGCCCTTAACAGATCTACATGCCCACATTCAGTTATAGTCATAGCGCCACCTATTGGCAACAGGAAGTGACATGTTTTACGCTGCGACAAACTACTCCTATAATTTTTTTGAGATTAACATATATTTTGTGGTCAGTCTAATCTAAAGGCCTGTGCAATGTTAACTTTGGAGATCTTGAGTTTTTGTTAAAGGGCGTTTCCATGGCGCCATGACAATTTGATGTCTTGCCACAGCAAGAGAAGTTGTTGTAACTCAAGCATAAAATGTTCAATCTTCCCCAAACTTCACATGTTTGATAAGAGTCCTGGCCTGAACACATCTGAAGGCCATTATTCATTTAATGATAGCGGCCACTGCTGGCAAGTAAGATGGCACATATATGGGATATACTTTTTGATATATTCCACTTATATCAGGAATTAAATGCATATTCTCAAGTCACTTTTTACTAAGTCACACGATGGGGTGCGCCCGGGTGCGAGGGCCGTTTCGTGTTGCAGCTTAATTAGGGCGAGCACCGATGGTGTGAGGACCTATGGAAGTTGGCTCCGTTTATTAGGGCTCAAGCCTCGAGGGCGAAGAGCCCTATTGTTCTTCCCCTAAGGATTATTCTTCTCTTATTTTATTATTTTTTATTTTTTATTAAACCTATTCCGGGGCATTTTTGGACGGCCCTTAACATGCTCAAAAACTCTTGAAAATTGGCATACACATTGGAATCTGCGGCCATCAGGATGCCGCAAGAGGCTGGGACCCGGGCGTGCGCACAGGGACTCTACAGCGCCCCCTGGAACACCTTCAGAAATCTTGAACCATAGCTCACACACACTTTCATGTATTTATATGAAACTCAGTACACTTATAGATCTCATTGAGCCGAACAACTTTCACACTCTATGTCATAGGCTCCACCCAACAGGAAGTCAGCTATTTAGGGCTGTTTATAAAAAGCATGCTCTGGAATTTGATATACTTGTCATAGGTCTTTAACTTGATTGCCACGAAACTCGGTCAACATGATCTCAAGACATTGGGGATGAAAATTGCGAGGGGATTTTTGATATCTCGAACGGTTTGCCCGTGGCGAGGCGTTGAAATTATGGCGAGAAATGAGAAACAGGAAATGTCTAATAACATCCACATACATTTCCTGAATTTGATCAAACTTCATTGGTTTGTTCGTTGTATGATACCGATCGCATATATGTGACTATTAAGAGTCAACATTATAGCGCCACCAACTGGCAGCAGGAAGTGTGTCATTTTCCAAATGCTTTTGAATTCAGCATCTTATTTTTACTCTATTTACTTAAAACTTCATCAGAATAATGACAAAACACGGCCGATGTAAATCTGTTGTGGGGATATTGATATCTGATATAGTGTTGCCATGGCAACGTGTCAAACTTGAATGTTCTGTTATGGTGAGTTTGAGGCAGACAACAAGCTCAGATTTACATGAAACTCAAAACACATATCAGTATTAGTGATAGCTAGACAATGGCAAAAGCTTTTAAAAGGGCGTGAAGGAGGCACTCTATAGCGCCACCTTTTGTCAAAAGTGGGGGGGTTAGTTTTAGCTACAGACACCAAACTTGGTACATAAATTGTTCTTTTCAAGACGGACAACTTTCTAATTCACAGTCATCAGCTACGACCAACAGGAAGTCGGCTATTTTGATTTGAATATTTAAATTGAGCTCTGATTTAATGCATACTCCTCACAGGAAATGTTCACTATACTCACCAAACTTTGTCTACATGTTGAAAAAACATTGAGGAACTTAAATTGCGAACGGATTTTGGTTAGCTTGAACGGTTTTGTCGTGGTGATTTTTTGAAATGACAGTAAAAAGGGAATCATTAATTGTCTTGTATTTTTAAATTGCAGCTTCCAAACACTTAAAAAAAAATCATACAGAGATCAAATCATTCTGAGGACATATGCATAGTTTCATGACTTTACAACACTGAATGATTAAAAGAAAATTAAAAAAACTGTCAGACATCTCAACTCACTCTGTCCCTCTGTTTGAGGAATGTATGTGTGCTGACTGAGTGTGTGTGTGTGTGTGTGTCTGTGATTGGGGGATGGGCATGAGCTGAGTGGCAGACACAATGAGAGAGAGAAAGAGAGAGAGAGAGAGAGACTTAATCATCTCTTTAATCACCAGAAATAAAAAAATATTTTAAATTGTTATTTTTTGTTGCTTTTGCTAACATTGTTTTCATTACAGCTTAAGAAATCTCTTAGGCCTTATCCTTTTCTGACAGTTTCAGGAATTAAAAACAAAATTCTAAAAATACTTATTTGTGCTGCAAATAATAATTTCAATCTCATTTGATACTGACCTATTCCATCCTGTGACATGACATTTATCTTAATTTACATAATCTCATGGATGTAACAGTAAAACTGTTCAGCTCACAGATGAAGACTAAGCTGTAATGCAAGCAGAACTTTCACAAATGCTTATAAGTCATTAAAGGATTTTATAACACTGTAAAATAATGTCTAATTTGTTAACATTAGTAAATGCATTGGTAACACTTTATAATAACTGCACTCATTAGTAATAGTCAGTTCATGCTTTATAAAGTCTTGTCCCAACTTAAATAGTCATTAATAAGCAGCTTATAAATACAGCTATAAATAGCTTGATCTTGGTTTATAAGCACATTTATTAAAAAGGAGAGTAAAGGGTCAGTTATCTTCCTATGAAAAATAAAAAAAATGAAAATAAACAAACAACAACACAGATTGATACAGAACTCAGAAATTTTATTGTGGATTTATGATAAATCAGCCTGTAAATGAATCATACTCCTCCAAGAAGACACAAGTAGTTCACACCAAACTTTTTCAACATGATGCCAATATACTGAAGATGTTAAATTGTGAATGGGTTTAGGATACCTTAAATGGTGTGGCCATACCGATTTATTAAAGTAACATAAAAAAATACAATAGTTATTTTACTATATCTTTAACATTCTTCATTCCAACTCTTCATAATTTTTTATATACGTAGAAGTCATCATTTGAAAGAAGCACAGTAAGTTTCATAGCTTTATCATTTTCAAGAGCCAGCTTAAAATTAAAACTATCATAACATATAAATCAAGCTTGCAATTCTTAGTACCAATAATGGCCACCAGATGGCGATATATGATTACTTTTAAATAATTATTGTAGAAACAAGTATGATTTAAATCATTTATAGAAATCTTTCAAAGAAAAATAATATGTATTTTACTGATAAAATGACCCTCACTTAATTAGAATAATATGCTGAAGTATTGTGAAATACTGTGTATTAAGAATAATTCTTTATAGGCTTTATGGACAGATAAGTTTGGAGTGACTCTTGAAGGATCAGCACCACATCCTCTTTTACCACTGTTTAAAGAATTTATCTTACAGAACAGGTGCGAATGAATTTTGGATAGCTTGAATGGTTTTGTCATGGTGATTTTTTGAAATAACAGTAAAAAAGGAACCAGTAAATGTCTTTTATTTTTTTAAGTGCAGCTTCTAAACACTTCAACAAAATGTACACATAGAGACAGTCATGCTGAGGAAATATGCATAGTTTCATGACTATACAACACTATATGGATGATAGAAAATTAAAAAAACTACCATACATCTGATGTCACTCTGTCCCTCTGGGTAATGTGTGTGTGTGTGTGTGTGTTTGTGTGTTAAGTGTGTGTGTGTTAAGTGTGTGTGCTGAGTTTGTGTGAATGTGTGGGAGAGGGGATGGGCTTGGTGTCAGAGAGAGAGAGAGAGAGAGAGAGAGAGGGAGGGAGACTTAATCATCTCTTTAATCACCAGCAGAAAAAAAAGCAATTTTGTGTTGTTGTTGTTTTTTTCATCATTACAGCTTAAGAAATATCTTAGGCCTCAACATCAACTGTTGCTGCTTTATATAGCCTTCTCCCAAAATTAATAGTCATTAGTAAGCATTTTATAAATACAGCTATAATTAAATTGTTCATGGTTTATATGCACATTTATTTTGAGGAGATTAAAGGCTGTAATCTTCCTAAAAAAAATAAAAAAATAAAAATAAAAAAATAAACAACACAGAACTCAGAAACATTTATTTCAAGATGCAATAAAAGAAAACTGTACACTATATATACATATATATACAATTGCATAAATTTATATTTAATTTTTTTTATCAAGTGTACAGCTAATAATAATAATAATAATAATAATAATAATAATGCATTTTAATTTAAGGCGCCTTTCAAACCACTCAAGGTCACCGTACAACAAGTAACAACAGTAACAATATTAAAACAAAAAATAACAGCAAATAACAATGTCAGTAAAAAACCACAATAATATTAGAATAGCACAACATATTGTGGAATACTATATTAAGACTTTATATATAGGCTTTATGAACAGATAGGTTTTGAGAGATTCTTGAAGTACTAGCATCACCTCCTCTTGTACGACGGTTTGAGGAATATATTTTCCAGATAGTACCGCGCTCCTATATGCAGAATACGCAGTCTTCGTAGGGCACCAACTCCCAGAGGGGGCACCATCCCAGTAGCTCAAAAAAAATAAAACATGCGCCATTCTCCCATCCGCGCTCGCGACCGCTCGGACATTTGCGGATGAATGTTCGTAATTGATGGATGGACATCTATGCCCGGGTAAAAGACATCAGCAATCCGGCACAGAGAAAAGAAAAATAAAGTAAAAAACAAAACAAAAACAGGCATAAAGTTGGCTTGGCATTGGACATTCGAGAGTCTCAAATTTAGGGACCGTCTCTAAAGTTACATGTGATATTGTTATACACTTTTCTAACGTCAGTAGCATTTGAAGAGAATGACTTACAGTCATAAAAACAACTGTAATTGTTCATCTAGGTGACAGCTATAATGCACCATTAAATTGAATGTTTGATATTTATTAAAACAAACTGTAAGTCATATGTAAATTATGCTACTTTTTCACATGGGCTCAAAAGCAAATTTGAAGCTCAATAGCATTTGAGGAGAAAGACTTGCAGTCATAAACCAATTGTAATGTGTTCATTTAGGTGTCAGCTACGATGCACAACTTATAAATTTTTTATATATATTAAAATAAAGTGTTACTAAAGTTATATATATTGTTCTGTGTATGTGATTTCAAAGTCTAGATGGGTCGGATTAACCCTTTAACTGCCATATCCCTTAAATTTGATTGCCAGAGGGTTACTGTAAATGCTTATGCCCGCTGGGCACAGTTTTCCCTGATGCCACCGGGGTGGTGATGGCATGGTGGCTTGAGCCCGCCATCGCTGCTTGCAGCTATATTTATTATTATTATTATTATTATTCTTCTTCTTCTTCTCCCGAATGAATCGCATTTTTGAGGGCTTTAACATGCTCAAAAAGTCATGAAACTTTGCACACGCGTCAAACCTGGTGAAAATTTTCGTGTGATATAGGATTCAGAAGAGGGTGTGGCAAAATGGCTCGACAGCGCCACCTATACCAAGAAAATCAACAGCCTTCAAGCTATGTTTCACGTACATGCACGAAAATTGGCACACATATGTAACACACCAATACCTACAAAAAAGACTCTTGGAGCGAAATTCTAAACCCAACAGGAAGTCGGTTATTTTTAATATTATGAGCATTTTTTGTGTAATTTTGGTCATTTCCATGTGTTGTATTTTAACGAACTCCTCCTAGAGATTTCTTCAAATCAACACCAAATTTGGTATGCCTAATCTAAAGGCCTTAGCGATGTTAAATTGCGAAGATCTTGAGTTTTCGTTGAAGGGCGTGTCCGTGGCGGCCTGGCGAATTTCGATGATTCGCCATGAAAAATGAAGTTGCTATAACTCACACATACAATGTCCAATCTGCCCCAAACTTCACATGTTTGATGAGACTCCGACCTGAACAGATTGACATGCCCATATTCAGTTATAGTCATAGCGCCACCTATTGGCAACAGGAAGTGACATATTTTACGCTGCGACGAACTACTCCTAGAAATTTTATGACATCAATGTCTTTTTTGTGGTCAGTCTAATCTAAAGGCCTGTGCCATGTTCAGTTGTGAAGATCTTGAATTTTCGTTAAAAGGCTTGTTCATGGCGCCGCGACGAAGTTCGATGTCTCGCCATGGGAATAAAAGATGTTATAACTCAGGCATAAAATGTCCGATCTTCCCCAAACTTCACATGTGTGATAAGAGTCCTGGCCTGAACAGATCTGCAGGCCAATATTCCACGGGTGTGGCAGAATGGCTCGATAGCGCCACCTATACACTTTAAACGGAGTGCGCCTCAAGCTATGTTTCACGTACATGTACAAAATTGGTACACACATGTAACACTCCAATACCTACAAAAAAGTCTCTTGGTACGAAATCCGGATCCCAACAGGAAGTCGGTTATTTAGAATTTTCCCTTCAAAATTGGTGTTGTTTTTGCCATTTTCAGGGGTTGTACTTTAACGAACTCCTCCTAGAGATTTATTCAGATCAACACCAAACTTCTTCAATGTAATCTAAAGGCCTTTGTGATGTTAAATTGCGAAGATCTTGAGGTTTCGTTAAAGGGCGTGTCCATGGCGGCCTGCCAAATTTCGATGTTTCGCCATGAAAAAGGACGTTGCTGTAACTCAGACATACAATGTCCAATCTGCCCCAAACTTCACATGTTAGATAAGACTTCTGCCCTTAACAGATCTACATGCCCATTTCAGTTATAGTCATAGCGCCACCTACTGGCAACAGGAAGTGACATGTTTTACGCTGCGACAAACTACTCTATAATTTTTTTGAGATTAACATATATTTTGTGGTCAGTCTAATCTAAAGGCCTGTGCAATGTTAACTTTTGGAGATCTTGAGTTTTTGTTAAAGGGCGTTTCCATGGCGCCATGACAAAATTTGATGTCTTGCCACAGCAAGAGAAGTTGTTGTAACTCAAGCATAAAATGTTCAATCTTCCCCAAACTTCACATGTTTGATAAGAGTCCTGGCCTGAACACATCTGAAGGCCAATATTCCATTATAATGATAGCGCCACCTGCTGGCAACGGTAAGATTGGCACATATATGGGATATAACTTTGATATATTCCACTTATATTTTAGGACATTAAATGCATATTTCTCAACGTTCACCTTTTTACTAAAGCCACACGATGGCGGTGAGCCCGGGTGCGAGGGCCCGTTCATCGCTGCTTGCAGCTTTAATTATAAGCTGGTTATTTATTATTATTATTTATTATTATTATTATTTCTTCTTCTCCCTAAAAATGAAATCGCATTTTTGTATGGGCCTAAACATGCTCGAAAAGGCCATAGAAACATTGTGCACACACCTTAGACACTGGCGAAAATTACCGTTCTGATATGGGTTTTTCGAGAAGTGGGTGTGTGGCAAAATGGCTGCCGCAATTAGCGCTCAGCCTGATACACGTTTCAAACCGGTGGTGCGCCTCGGAGCTACGTTTCATGTACTGTTATGAAAATCGGTAATACCACATTGGATAACTCTCCAATACCTACAAAAAAGTCTCTTTGGTAGCAAAATTCCGAAAACCCAACCGGGAAGTCGGGTTATTGACTAATATGTATGAGCAAATTTGTGGTTGTCATTTTTGGTTCAATTTCCATGGCGTTGTATTTTCAACGACTCCTCCTTAGAGATTCATTCAGATCAACACCAAATTTGGTATCGCCTAATCTGAATGGCCTGTTGCGATGTTAAATTGCGAAGCTTTTGAGTTTTCGTTAATGGGCGTGTCCGTGGCGGCCTGGCGAATTTCGATGATTCGCCATGAAACAGGAAGTTGCTATAACTCAGACATACAATGACCAATCTGCCCCAAACTTCACATGTTTGATGAGTCTCCTAACATGAACAGATTGACATGCCCATATTCAGTTATAGTCATAGCGCCACCTATTGGCAACAGGAAGTGACATATTTTACACTGCGATGAACTACTCCTAGAAATTTTATGACATCAATTTTTTTTTGTGGTCAGTCTAATCTAAAGGCCTGTGCGATGTTAAATTGTGAAGATCTTGAGTTTTCGTTAAAAGGCGTGTCCATGGCGCCGTCACGAAGTTCGATGTCTCGCCATGGGAATAAAAGATGTTATAACTCAGGCATAAAATGTCTGATCTTCCCCAAACTTCACATGTGTGATAAGAGTCCTGGCCTGAACACATCTGAAGGCCAAAATTCCATCAGGTGTGGCAAAATGGCTCGATAGCGCCACCTATACACTTTCAACAGAGTGCGCCTCGAGCTATGTTTCACGTACATGTACAAAAATCGGTATACACATGTAACACACCAATACCTACAAAAAAGTCTCTTGGTACGAAATCCGAATCCCAACAGGAAGTCGGTTATTTTAGAATTTTCTCTGCAAAATTGGCGTTGTTTTTGCCATTTTCAGGGGTTGTACTTTAACGAACTCCTCCTAGAGATTTATTCAGATCAACACCAAACCTGGTCAGTGTAATCTTAAGCCCTTTGCGATGTTAAATTGCGAAGATCTTTAGATTTCGTTAAAGGGCGTGTCCATGGCGGCCTGACAAATTTCGATGTTTCGCCATGAAAAAGGAAGTTGCTGTAACTCAGACATACAATGTCCAATCTGCCCCAAACTTCACATGTTAGATAAAACTTCTGCCCTTAACAGATCTACATGCCCACATTCAGTTATAGTCATAGCGCCACCTATTGGCAACAGGAAGTGACATGTTTTACGCTGCGAAAAACTACTCCTATAATTTTTTTGAGATTAACATATATTTTGTGGTCAGTCTAATCTAAAGACCTGTGCAATGTTAACTTTTGGAGATCTTGAGTTTTTGTTAAAGGGCGTTTCCATGGCGCCATGACAAAATTTGATGTCTTGCCACAAGTTGTTGTAACTCAAGCATAAAATGTTCAATCTTCCCCAAACTTCACATGTGTGATAAGAGTCCTGGCCTGAACACATCTGAAGGCCAATATTCCATTATAATGATAGCGCCACCTGCTGGCAACGGTAAGATTGGCACATATATGGGATATACTTTGATATATTCCACTTATATTTAGGACATTAAATGCATATTTCTCAACGTTCACCTTTTTACTAAAGCAACACGATGGCGGTGAACCCGGGTGCGAGGGCCCGTTCATCGCTGCTTGCAGCTTTAATTATTATTATTATTATTATTCTCCCGAATGAATCGCATTTTTGAGGGCTTTAACATGCTCAAAAAGTCATGAAACTTTGCACACGCGTCAAACCTGGTGAAAATTTTCGTCTGATATAGGATTCAGAAGAGGGTGTGGCAAAATGGCTCGACAGCGCCACCTATACCAAGAAAATCAACAGCCTTCCAGCTATGTTTCACATACATGCACGAAAATTGGCACACATATGTAACACACCAATACCTACAAAAAAGACTCTTGGAGCGAAATTCTAAACCCAACAGGAAGTCGGTTATTTTTAATATTATGAGCATATTTTGTGTAATTTTGGTCATTTCCATGTGTTGTATTTTAACGAACTCCTCCTAGAGAGTTATTCAAATCATCACCAAATTTGGTATGCCTAATCTAAAGGCCTTTGCGATGTTAAATTGCGAAGATCTTGAGTTTTGTTGAAGGGCGTGTCCGTGGCGGCCTGGCGAATTTCGATGATTCGCCATGAAAAATGAAGTTGCTATAACTCACACATACAATGTCCAATCTGCCCCAAACTTCACATGTTTGATGAGACTTCCGACCTGAACAGATTGACATGCCCATATTCAGTTATAGTCATAGCGCCACCTATTGGCAACAGGAAGTGACATATTTTACACTGCGATGAACTACTCCTAGAAATTTTATGACATCAATGTATTTTTTGTGGTCAGTCTAATCTAAAGGCCTGTGCGATGTTAAGTTGTGAAGATCTTGAGTTTTCGTTAAAAGGCGTGTCCATGGCGCCATCACGAAGTTCGATGTCTCGCCATGGGAATAAAAGATGTTATAACTCAGGCATAAAATGTCCGATCTTCCCCAAACTGCACATGTGTGATAAGAGTCCTGGCCTGAACACATCTGAAGGCCAAAATTCCATCAGGTGTGGCAAATGGCTCGATAGCGCCACCTATACACTTTCAACAGAGTGCGCCTCGAGCTATGTTTCACGTACATGTACAAAAATCGGTATACACATGTAACACACCAATACCTACAAAAAAGTCTCTTGGTACGAAATCCGAATCCCAACAGGAAGTCGGTTATTTAGAATTTTCTCTGCAAAATTGGCGTTGTTTTTGCCATTTTCAGGGTGTTGTACTTTAACGAACTCCTCCTAGAGATTTATTCAGATCAACACCAAACCTGGTCAGTGTAATCTTAAGCCCTTTGCGATGTTAAATTGCGAAGATCTTTAGATTTCGTTAAAGGGCGTGTCCATGGCGGCCTGACAAATTTCGATGTTTCGCCATGAAAAAGGAAGTTGCTGTAACTCAGACATACAATGTCCAATCTGCCCCAAACTTCACATGTTAGATAAAACTTCTGCCCTTAACAGATCTACATGCCCACATTCAGTTATAGTCATAGCGCCACCTATTGGCAACAGGAAGTGACATGTTTTACACTGCGACAAACTACTCCTATAATTTTTTTGAGATTAACATATATTTTGTGGTCAGTCTAATCTAAAGGCCTGTGCAATGTTAACTTTTGGAGATCTTGAGTTTTTGTTAAAGGGCGTTTCCATGGCGCCATGACAAAATTTGATGTCTTGCCACAGCAAGAGAAGTTGTTGTAACTCAAGCATAAAATGTTCAATCTTCCCCAAACTTCACATGTTTGATAAGAGTCCTGGCCTGAACACATCGGAAGGCCAATATTCCATTATAATGAAAGCGCCACCTGCAGTCAACGGTAAGATTGGCACATATATGGGATATACTTTGATATATTCCACTTATATTTAGGACATTAAATGCATATTTCTCACTGTTCACCTTTTTACTAAAGCCACTCGCTGGCGGTGAGCCCGGGTGCGAGGGCCCGTTCATCGCTGCTCGCAGCTTTAATTATTAGGGCCCGAGCACCGATGGTGTGAGGACCCTCTTGGAATTGCTCCGTTTATTAGGGCCCGAGCACCGAGGTGTGAGGACCCTCTTGTATCTGCTTTGTTTTTTATTATTAGGGCCGAGCACCGAAGGTGTGAGGACCCTATTGTATCTGCTTCGTTTATTATTATTATTATTTATTATACGGTGCCAAATGAATCGCCTTTTTGAAGGCCTAAACATACTCAAAAAGTGAGGAAAATTTGCACACACCTCCGAACTGGCGAAAATTTACGTCTGATATGGGTTTCAGAAGTGGGCGTGGCAAAATGGCTCGATAGCGCCACCTATACACGTTCAGCGGTGTGCGCCTCAAGCTACGTTTCACACACATGTATGAAAATCGGTACACACATGTAACACACCAAGACCTACGAAAAAGACTCTTGGAGCAAAATTCTAAACCCAACAGGAAGTCAGATATTTTTTATTTTATGACGAAATTTTTTGTCATTTTTGCCATTTCCATGCGTTGTATTTTAACGAACTCCTCCTAGAGATTAATTCAGATCAATACCAAAATTTGGTATGCCTAATCTAAAGGCCCTTTGCGATGTTAAATTGCGAAGATCTTGAGTTTTCGTTCAAGTTCGTGTCCGTGGCGGCCTGGCGAATTTCGATGATTCGCCATGAAAAATGAAGTTGCTATAACTCAGACATACAATGTCCAATCTGCCCCAAACTTCACATGTTTGATGAGACTCCCAAACTGAACAGATTGACATGCCCATATTCAGTTATAGTCATAGCGCCACCTATTGGCAACAGGAAGTGTCATATTTTACGTTGCGAAGAACTACTCCGAGAAATTTTATGACATCAATGTATTTTTTTGTGGTCAGTCTAATCTAAAGGCCTGTGCGATGTTTAAGTTGTGAAGATCTTGAGTTTTCGTTAAAAGGCGTGTCCATGGCGCCATCACGAAGTTCGATGTCTCGCCATGGGAATAAAAGATGTTATAACTCAGGCATAAAATGTCTGATCTTCCCCAAACTGCACATGTGTGATAAGAGTCCTGGCCTGAACACATCGGAAGGCCAAAATTCCATCAGGTGTGGCAGAATGGCTCGATAGCGCCACCTATACACTTTCAACAGAGTGCGCCTCGAGCTATGTTTCACGTACATGTACAAAAATCGGTATTCACATGTAACACACCAATACATACAAAAAAGTCTCTTGGTACGAAATCCGAATCCAACAGGAAGTCGGTTATTTAGAATGTTCTCTGCAAATTGGCGTTGTTTTTTGCCATTTTTCAGGGGTTGTACTTTAACGAACTCCTCCTAGAGATTTATTCAGATCAACACCAAACCCGGTCAGTGTAATCTTAAGCCCTTTGCGATTTAAATTGCGAAGACTTTAGATTTCGTTAAAGGGCGGTGTCCATGGCGGCCCTGACAAATTTCGATGTTTCGCCATGAAATAGGATGTTGTTGTAACTCAGGCATAAAATGTCCAATCTCCCCAAACTTCACATGTTGGATGAGACTCTTGACCTGAACAGATCTACATGCCCATATTCAGTTATAGTCATAGCGCCACCTATTGGCAACAGGAAGTGACATATTTTACACTGTGACAGACTATTTCTAGAAATTTTATGACATCAATGTCTTTTTTGTGTCAGTCTAATCTAAAGACCTGTGTGATGTTTAGTTGTGAAGATCTTGAGTTTTTGTTTAAAGGTGTGTCCATGGCGCCGTGACGAAGTTCGATGTCTCGTCATGGGAATAAAAGATGTTATAACTCAGGCATAAAGTGTCCGATCTTGCCCAAACTTCACATGTGTGATAAGGGTCCTGGCCTGAACAGATCTGAAGGCCAATATTCCATTGGGTGTGGCAAAATGGCTCCATAGCGCCACCTATAAACTTTCAATGGAGTGCATATGCACATTCAATGGAGTGCGCCTCGAGCTATTTTTCACGTACATGTACAATAATCGGTACACACATGTAACACACCAATACCTACAAAAAAGTCCCGTGTTTTTGAAATCCGAATCCCATCAGGAAGTCGGTTATTTAGAATTTTCTCTGCAAAATTGGCATTGTTTTTGCCATTTTCAGGGGTTGTACTTTAACAAACTACTCCTAGAGAATATATTCAGATCAACACCAAACTTGGTCAGTGTAATCCAATGGCTTTTGCGATGTTTAAATTGCAAAGAATCTTGAGGTTTCGTTAAAGGGCGTGTCCATGGCGGCCTGACACAAATTCGATGTTTCGCCATGAAAAAGGAAGTTGCTATAACTCAGCACATACAATGTCCAATCTGCCCCAAGCTTTCACATGTTAGATAAGACTTCTGCCCTTAACAGATCTACATGCCCATATTCAGTTATAGTCATAGCGCCACCTGCTGGCAACAGGAAGTGACATGTTGTATGCTGTGACAAACTACTCCTAGAATTTTTTTGAGATTAAAGTATTTTTTGTTGTCAGTCTAAATCTAAAGGCTGTGCAATGTTAACTTGTGGAGATCTGAGTTTTTTTTTAAAGGGCGTGTCCATGCGCCATGACAAATTTTGATGGTCTCGCCCACAGTAAGAGAAGTATTTGGAACTCAGGCATAATTTGTTCGATCTTCCCCAAACTTCACATATTCAATAAGAGTCCTGCCCTGAACACATTGAAGGCCAATATTCCATTATAATGAGAGCACACCTGCTGGCAACAGGAAGATTGGCACATATATGGAGTAAACTTTGATATATTCCATTTATATTTATGAGTTTTAATGCATATTTCTCACCGTTCACCTAATTAATAAAGCCACTCGCTGGCGGTGAGCCCGGGTGCGAGGGCCCGTTCATCGCTGCTTGCAGCTTTAATTATTAGGGCCCCGAGCCACGATGGTGTGAGGACCCTCTTGGAATTGCCTCCGTTTATTATTATTATATTATTAGGGCCCGAGCACCGATGGTGTGAGGACCCTCTTGGAATTGCTCCGTTTATTATTATTAGGGCTCAAGCCTGGAGGGCGAAGCCCTATTGTTTTCCTTAGGATTATTTGTTATTATTATTATTTTTCTTCAAGGTTTCGGGGGCTTTTGGGGCCCTTAACATGCTTAAAAAGTCTTGAAAATTGGCACACACATTGGAACCTGCGGCCATTAGGGCCGGGCAGAGACTGATACACGGGCGTGGCACAGGGGCTCTACAGCGCCCCCTGGAATACTGAGGGCCATATATCATACATACTTGCACGTAGACACACGAAACTCGGTACACATGTAGATCTCATCAAACCAAACAACTTTTGTACTGCATGTCATAGGCTCCGCCCAACAGGAAGTTGGATATTTAGGGTTTAGTATTCATATTTTTCGTCAAAGTTGTGGGGGCTTTTGGGGGTCCTTAACATACTCAAAAACTCTTGAAAATTTGCGCACACTTTGGAATCTGTGGCCTTTAGGAGCCTGCAGAGGCTGGGACCCCGGGCGTGGCACAGGGGCTCTATGGCGCCCCCTGGAACACAGTCTAAATGTTGATGTATAGCTCACACATACTTGCTCGTATTAATATGAAACTCAGTACACATATAGATTCTCATCGTGCTGAACAACTTTCGTACTGCATGTCATTCGGCTCCCGCCCAACAGGAAGTCAGCTATTTAGAGTTATGTAAAAAAGCGCATGCTCTGGAATTTGAAATACTTGTCATAGGTTTTTTTGCCGATTGCCACCAAATTCCGGTCAACATGATCTCAAGACATTGGGGATGAAAAATTGCCAGGGGATTTTGATATCTCGAACGGTTTGCTCGTGGCGAGGTGTTGAAATTATGGCGAGAAATGAGAAACAGGAAGTGTCTAATACCATCCACATACATTTCCTGATTTTAATCAAACTGCATCAGATTATTCGTTTGTATGATGTCGATCGCATATATGTGACTATTAGGAGTAAAGTTATAGCGCACCAACTGGCAGCAGGAAGTGTGTCATTTTCAAAATGATTTGAATTCAGCATCTTATTTTTACTCGATTTGCTTCAAACTTCATCAGAATAATGTTAAAACACAGCCGATATAATCTGCTGGGGGATATTGATATCTAAAAATATTGTTGCCGTGGCAACATGTTAAACTGGAATACCTTCTCAGGTGATTTTGAGGCATATAACATGCTTAGAATTTCATCAAACTCAGAACACATATCAGTATTTATGATAACTAGACACTGGCAAAAGTTCATAAGAGGGCGTGGAAGAGGCACTCTATAGCGCCACCTTTGTCAAAAGTGGGGGTTAGTTTTAGCTACAGACACCAAACTCGGTACAAAAATTTTTCTTATCAAGACGGACAACTTTCTAATTCACAGTCATCAGCTACGATCAACAGGAAGTCAGCTATTTGATTTGAATGTGGATTTTTTTTTACATTTAGCTGTGAATTAATGCATACTGCTCAGAGGAGAGTAACACTATACACACCAAACTTTGTCTACATGATGCCAAAACATTTTAAACAACTTAAATTGCCAATGGATTTTGGATAGCTTAAACGGTTTTGTCGTGGTGATTTTTTTAAATGACAGTAAAAATGGAATTATTAATTTTCCTGCATTTTTAAATTCCAAACACTTCAAAACCTTTTTTCGTACAGAAAAAAAGTCATTCTGAGTAAATATGGATAGTTTCACGACTTTACAACACTGTATGGATAACAGAAAATTAAAAAACTGTCAGACATCTCATCTCACTCTGTCCCTCTGTTTGAGTATATGTGCTTCAGACTTCCATTGTCTGAGAGAAATAGCGCCCCTACAGGTTCAATTCCCGGACTTTTACTTTCACTTTTAAATCGGTTAAAATACAAATAAATACTTAGATTTAATTCACACTGACAAGCTAAACCAACATATCTGATTATTACCGGTTCAGGGCTCATGGATAAATTATTTCTGGCCAGAGATACGTGAGAAATAGGAGAGATGAATCACCGCTGTGATCACGAGCGTCTGGAGTAAAGAGCTCAGAAAAAACGAATTTATTCCTGTTTTAAAGCTTTTAAAAATAAATTATTACAGCGATATCACACAATCACCAATTAGAACACACCAAGAGCTAAATTCAGATGTTTTTGAACTGTTTGTGTGAAAATGATTATTTGCGGCTGCCTATCTGAAAACCACCGCCTCCGATCAGCGCGTACAGTGTCGAGCTCAAAAC
>NW_020526458.1:0-27080 GCF_003368295.1 Carassius auratus | reverse complement strand
ATTTTTGATATCTCGAACGGTTTGCTCGTGGCGAGGCGTGAAATTATGGGAGAAATGAGAACAGGAAGTGTCTAATACCGTCCACATACATTTCCTGATTTTTAATCAAACTTCATCAGATTATTCGTTGTATGATGTCGATCGCATATATGTGGACTATTAGGAGTCAAAGTATAGCGCCACCAACTGGCAGAAGGAAGTGTGTCATTTTCAAAATGATTTGAATTCAGCATCTTATTATACTCGATTTGCTTCAAACTTCATCAGAATAATGTTAAAACACAGCCGATATAAATCTGCAAGGGGGATATTGATATCTAAAAAATTGTTGGCGTGGCAACATGTCAAACTGGAATACTTCTCAGGTGATTTTGAGGCAAATAACATACTTAGAATTTCACAAAACTCTGAACACACATCAGTATTTCTGATAGGAACTTAAATTGTGAATGGATTTTGGATAGCTTGAATGGTTTGCCGTGGTGATTTTTTTAAATGACCTTACAAAGGGAAACATTATTGTATTTTTAAATTGCAGCTTCCAAACACGTCAAAGAATTTTTTCATACAGATGAAAAAGTCATTCTGAGGAAATATGCATAGTTTCACGACTTTACAACACTGTATGGATAAACAGAAAATTAAAAAAACTGTCAGACATCTCATCTCACTCTGTCCCTCTGTTTGAGTATATGTGCTTCAGACTTCCATTGTCTGAGAGAAATAGCGCCCCTACAGGTTCAATTCCCGGACTTTTACTTTCACTTTTAAATCGGTTAAAAATACAAACAAATACTTAGATTTAATTCACACTGACAAGCTAAAACCAACATATCTGATTATTACCGGTTCAGGGCTCATGGATAAATTATTTCTGGCCAGAGATACGTGAGAAATAGGAGAGAATGAATCACCGCTGTGATCACGAGCGTCTGGAGTAAAGAGCTCAGAGAAACGAAATTTATTCCTGTTTTAAAGCTTTTAAAAATAAATTATTACAGCGATATCACACAATCAACCAATTAGAACACACCAAGAGCTAAATTAAGAATGTTTTTGAACTGTTTGTGTGAAAATGAAATATTTGCAGCTGCCTATCTGAAATCACCGCCTCCGATCAGCGCGTACAGTGTCCAGCACAAAACAAACGAATTTATTCTTGTTTAAGAGCTTTTTCAAATAAAACATTACCACAAATGCACACAATAAACCCATTGTAAACACAACAAGAGCTAAATGCAGGTGTTTGTGACCTGTTTAAGTGTGCAAGACTATTTGAAAGCGCGACTGGCAGAATAACATATCTCTCGAGCTGCAGGATTCTGGCTTTCGTCGTACGAACGAACACATCACGGACAAGATTATTTCAAAACGCATAATAGCTTGGCGACTATAAACGAAAACAGCCACGTGAACATAAACTGTTGAGAAATATATCTGAACTGGATCTACTGGATTTTAATATTAAGTGACCGCATATACCAGCTGCTTCTGTCTTCAATTTTAATCTATATAAAAAATGAAATTCATTCATCTTGGCTGCTTTTTTAATGTGTGTACGTATTTATTTATTTATTTATTATTTTGCTCTAACAAGAATTAATCTATATTTAATTAAATCAATTACATTTGATTTTACATTTGATTGTCCATATCTGCATCTAAACGCCTAAAAACCTAAAACATGCTCTATTATACTATTGTTAGCAATTTCTTTATCGTCCAATTTATCTGGTGTACACACTTTTATTTTCATAATAAACTCGTTTGTTAGATTATACACAGTTAAAGTGGTCTATAATAAATATTAACAGGTTTTATTCAAGCTGTTTAGAATGATTGCAGTAGGCTAATTTTTTTTAATGTAAATCCAAAAAAAAAAAAAAAAACATTGGAAAACAATGACTGTTGTACTTTTTTATACATTTTGTATAATTTCATAGTTTATGCATTATAGTTATAAAACAAATAAATGTAGCCACTCACATAGAAATCTTAGGCCTTATCATTTTCTGACAGTTTTAGGGATTTTTAAAAATCCTAAAAAACCCTAATTTGTGCTGCAAATAATAATTTCAAACTCAAAAAGTAAATAGTCAGTTCATGCTTTATAAAGCCTTGTCCCAATATTAATAGTCAGTAGTAAGCAGTTTTATAAATACAGCTATAAATAGCTTGTTTTTGGTTTATAAGCACATTTATTAAAAAGGAGAGTAAAGGATCAGTTATCTTCCTATGAAAACTAAAAGATAAAAATAAACAAACAACAACACAGATTGATACAGAACAGAAAAATAAATTTTATTGTGGATTTATGATAAAATCAGCCTGTAAATGAATTCATACTCCTCCTCATACTACTCCATACTCCATTTTCAACATGATACTGAGATATACTGAGATGTTAAATTGTGAATGGGTTTAGGATAGCTTAAATGGTGTTGCCATAGAGATTTATTAATGTAACATAAAAAAATACAATAGTTATTTTACTATATCTTTAAAATTTTTCATTCTAACTCTTCATAATTTTTTATATAAGTAGAAGTCCTCATTTGAAGGAAGTACAGTAAGTTTCATAGCTTTTTCATTTTCAAGAGCCAGCCTAAAATTAAAACTATCATAACTTATAAATCAAGCTTGCAATTCTTAGTACCAATAATGGTCACCAGAGGGAGCTATAGGATTACTTTTAAATAATTATTGTAGAAACGAGTATGATTTAAATAATTTATAGAAATCTTTCAAATAAAATAATATGTATTTTAGGAATTTTACTGATAAAAATGACCCTCACTTAATTAGAATAACAAGCTGAAGTATTGTGAACTGTATATTAAGAATAATTCTTTATAGGCTTTATGGACAGATACGTTTTGAGTGACTCTTGAAGGATCAGCACCACATCCTCTTTTACCACTGTTTAAAGAACTGATCTTACAGAACAGGTGTGAATGAATTTTGGATAGCTTGAATGGTTTTGTCGTGGTGATTTTTTGAAATAATAGTAAAAAAGGAACCAGTAAATGTCTTTTTATTTTTTTTAAAGTGCAGCTTCTAAACACTTAAAAAAAATGTACACATAAAAGACAAGTCATTCTGAGGCATATTTCCTCAGAATGACTGGTCTCATGACAATAGTTTCATGACTATACAACACTGTATGGATGATAGAAAATAAAAAAAACTATCATACATCTAATGTCACTCAGTCCCACTGTCACTGTGGGTAGTGTGTGTGTGTGTGTGTGTGTGTTTGTGTGTGTGTTAAGTGAATTAGGTGTGAAACTATCAGGGAGCATTTAGTCTCCAGCGCCAACATTTTACAGAACTGCCACTTTCCTGGAGTCTCCAGAATTACTCGGTGTCCGGCTCTGAGAGACTTAAGATCCCAAAAAATGATTTAATTAGAATACCATGAAGTATTGTGAAATACTATATATTAAGACTTTATATATAGGCTTAATGAACAGATTAGAGTGACTCGTGAAGGACCAGCACCACCTCCTCTTGTTCGATGGTTTGAGGAATATATCTTCCAGAATCCAGGATTAAGATTTAGGAGCTCATTTTTATTCCACCTCCTTTCCTGAAAAGTCTGTCTTGCAGAATTGACTAAAAATTAATCTTCACATTAATTACTAATTATTTTGCAATTCTTTTTGTCAGTTCTTCTTGACCTGTTTTTCTCTTCCAGCTTTCCTGGACTATTGTATAGCACTCATAAATGATTAAATAAAAAATAATGGTAGTTATTAAGATTGATATGGTTTGGAATTGGTAAAATGTGCTTGGAAAAACATCACAATAAAACAATGTTTTAATGTTTAAGTTTGGAATATTAACTGACATGAATGAATGCTATATAAATATTGTTCATGTTAACATAATGTTTATGAATGGAATCTTATTGTAAAGTGTTACTTAAGTTATATATATATTGTTCTGTGAATGTGATTTTAAAGTCTAGATGATTCGGATTAACCCTTTAACTGCCATATCCTTTAAAACCTCACTGCCAGAGGGATATTGTGAATGCATGTGCCCGCTGGGCACAGTTTACCTGATGCCACCGGGGTGGCGATGGCACTGGTGGCTTGAGCCCGCCATCGCTGCTTGCAGCTATATTTATTATTCTTCTTCTTCTTCTTCTTCTTCTCCCGAATGAATCGCATTTTTGAGGGCTTTAACATGCTCAAAAAGTCATGAAACTTTGCACACTCGTCAAACCTGGTGAAAATTTTCGTCTGATATAGGATTCAGAAGAGGGTGTGGCAAAATGGCTCGACAGCGCCACCTATACCAAGAAAATCAACAGCCTTCCAGCTATGTTTCACGTACATGCACGAAAATTGGCACACATATGTAACACACCAATACCTACAAAAAAGACTCTTGGAGCGAAATTCTAAACCCAACAGGAAGTCGGTTATTTTTAATATTATGAGCATATTTTGTGTAATTTTGGTCATTTCCATGTGTTGTATTTTAACGAACTCCTCCTAGAGAGTTCTTCAAATCAACACCAAATTTGGTATGCCTAATCTAAAGGCCTTTGCGATGTTAAATTGCGAAGATCCTGACTTTTCGTTGAAGGGCGTGTCCGTGGCGGCCTGGCGAATTTCGATGATTCGCCATGAAAAATGAAGTTGCTATAACTCACACATACAATGACCAATCTGCCCCAAACTTCACATGTTTGATGAGACTCCAAACCTGAACAGATTGACATGCCCATATTCAGTTATAGTCATAGCGCCACCTATTGGCAACAGGAAGTGACATATTTTACGCTGCGACGAACTACTCCTAGAAATTTTATGACATCAATGTCTTTTTTGTGGTCAGTCTAATCTAAAGGCCTGTGCGATGTTCAGTTGTGAAGATCTTGAGTTTTCGTTAAAAGGCTTGTTCATGGCGCCGCGACGAAGTTCGATGTCTCGCCATGCGAATAAAAGATGTTATAACTCAGGCATAAGATGTCCGATCTTCCCCAAACTTCACATGTGTGATAAGAGTCCTGGCCTGAACAGATCTTCAGGCCAATATTCCACCGGGTGTGGCAGAATGGCTCTATAGCGCCACCTATACACTTTCAACGGAGTGCGCCTCGAGCTATGTTTCACATACATGTACAAAAATTGGTACACACATGTAACACTCCAATACCTACAAAAAAGTCTCTTGGTACGAAATCCGGATCCCAACAGGAAGTCGGTTATTTTGAATTTTCCCTTCAAAATTGGTGTTGTTTTTGCCATTTTCAGGGGTTGTACTTTAACGAACTCCTGCTAGAGATTTATTCAGATCAACACCAAACTTGGTCAGTGTAATCTAAAGCCCTTTGCGATAATAAATTGCGAAGGACTTGAGGTTTCGTTAAAGGGCGTGTCCATGGCGGCCTGACAAATTTTGATGTTTCGCCATGAAAAAGGAAGTTGCTGTAACTCAGACATACAATGTCCAATCTGCCCCAAACTTCACATGTTGGATAAGACTCTTGACCTGAACAGATCTACATGCCAATATTCAGTTATAGTCATAGCGCCACCTATTGGCAACAGGAAGTTACATATTTTACACTGCGACAAACTACTCCTAGAAATTTTATGACATCAATGTCTTTTTTGTGGTCAGTCTAATCTAAAGACCTGTGTGATGTTCAGTTGTGAAGATCTTGAGTTTTTGTTAAAAGGCGTGTCCATGGCGCCGTGACGAAGTTCGATGTCTCGCCATGGGAATAAAAGATGTTATAACTCAGGCATAAAATGTCCGATCTTCCCCAAACTTCACGTGTGTGATAAGGGTCCTGGCCTGAACACATATGAAGGCAAATATTCCATTGGGTGTGGCAAAATGGCTCGATAGCGCCACCTATACACTTTCAACGGAGTGCATATGCACTTTCAACGGAGTGTGCCTCGAGCTATGTTTCACGTACATGTACAAAAATCAGTACACACATGTAACACACCAATACCTACAAAAAAGTCTCTTGGTACGAAATCCGAATCCCAACAGGAAGTCAGTTATTTAGAATTTTCTCTGCAAAATTGGTGTTGTTTTTGCCATTTTCAGGGGTTGTACTTTAACTAACTCCTCCTAGATATTTATTCAGATCAACACCAAACTTGGTCAGTGTAATCTAAAGCCTTTTGCGATCTTAAATTGCGAAGATCTTGAGGTTTCGTTAAAGGGCGTGTCCATGGCGGCCTGACAAATTTCATTGTTTCGCCATGAAATAGGATGTTGTTGTAACTCAGGCATAAAGTGTCCAATCCTCCCCAAACCTCACATGTTCGATAAAAGTCCTGCCCTGAACACATCTGAAGGCCAATATTCCATTATAATGATAGCGCCACCTGCTGGCAACAGGAATATTGGCACATATATGGAATAAACATTGATATATTCTACTTATATTTATGAGTTTAAACGCATATTTCTCACCGTTCACCTATTAACTAAAGCCACTCGCTGCCGGTGAGCCCGGGTGCGAGGGCCCGTTCATCGCTGCTTGCAGCTTTAATTAGGGCTCAAGCCCGAAGGGGCGAAGAGCCCTATTGTTCCCCTAAGGATTATTCTTTTTCTTATTATTAGGGCTCAAGCCCAAAGGGCGAGAGGCCTATTGTTTTCCTTAGGATTATTTTTTATTAGGGCTCAAGCCTGGAGGGCGAGAGCCCTATTGTTTTCCTTAGGATTATTTTTTATTATTATTATTATTATTATTATTTTTTTCTAACGTTACGGGGGCTTTTGGGGTCCTTAACATGCTCGAAAACTCTTGAAAATTGGCACACAGATTGGAACCTGCGGCCATTAGGGTTGGGCAGAGACTGATACACGGGCGTGGCACAGGGGCTCTACAGCGCCCCCTGGAATACTGAGGGCCATATATCATACATACTTGCACGTAGACACATGAAACTCGGTACACATGTAGATCTCATTAAACCAAACAACTTTCGTACTGCATGTCATAGGCTCCGCCCAACAGGAAGTTGGCTATTTAGGGTTTATTATTCATATTTTTGGTCAAAGTTGTGGGGGCTTTTGGGGTCCCTAACATACTCAAAAACTCTTGGAAATATGCACACACTTTGGAACCTGTGCCCTTTAGGAGCCTGCAGAGGCTGGGACCCGGGCGTGGCACAGGGGCTCTACGGCGCCCCCTGGAACACAGTCATAAATGTTGATGTATAGCTCACACATACTTGCACATATTCATATGAAACTCAGTACACATATAGATCTCATTGTGCCGAACAATTTTCGTATTGCATGTCATAGGCTCCGCCCAACAGGAAGTCAGCTATTTAGAGTTATGTAAAAAGCGCATGCTCTGGAATTTGATATACTTGTCATAGGTTTTTTACTCGTTTACCACCAAACTCGGTCAACATGATCTCAAGACATTGGGGATGAAAAATTGCCAGGGGATTTTTGATATCTCGAACGGTTTGCTCGTGGCGAGGTGTTGAAATTATGGCGAGAAATGAGAAACAGGAAGTGTCTAATACCATCCACATACATTTCCTGATTTTAATCAAACTTCATCAGATTATTCTTTGTATGATGTCGATCGCATATATGTGACTATTAGGAGTCAAAGTTATAGCGCCACCAACTGGCAGCAGGAAGTGTGTCATTTTCAAAATGCTTTGAATTCAGCATCTTATTATTACTCAATTTGCTTCAAACTTCATCAGAATAATGTTAAAACACAGCCTATATAAATCTGCTGGGGGGATATTGATATCTAAAAATATTGTTGCCGTGGCAACATGTTAAACTGGAATACTTCTCAGGTGATTTTGAGGCATATAACATGCTTAGAATTTCATCAAACTCAGAACACATATCAGTATTTATGATAACTAAACACTGGCAAAAGTTCATAAGAGGGCGTGGAAGAGGCACTCTATAGCGCCACCTTTTGTCAAAAGTGGGGGGGTTAGTTTTAGCTACAGACACCAAACTCGGTACAAAAATTGTTCTCATCAAGACGGACAACTTTCTAATTCACAGTCATCAGCTACGATCAACAGGAAGTCAGCTATTTTGATTTGAATGTGGATTTTTTTTTTACATTTAGCTGTGAATTAATGCATACTGCTCAGAGGAGAGTAACACTATACACACCAAACTTTGTCTACATGATGCCAAAACATTTTAAACAACTTAAATTGCCAATAGATTTTGGATAGCTTGAACGGTTTTGTCGTGGTGATTTTTTTTAAATGACATTAAAAATGGAATTATTAATTTTCCTGCATTTTTAAATTCCAAACACTTCAAAACCTTTTTTCATACAGACAAAAAGTCATTCTGAGTAAATATGGATAGTTTCATGACTTTACAACACTGTATGGATAACAGAAAATTAAAAAACTCTCAGACATCTCATCTCACTTCTGTCCCTCTGTTTGAGTGTATGTGCTTAGACTTCCATTGTCTGAGAGAAATTGCGCCCCTACAGGTGCAATTACCGGAGTTTTAGTTTCTCTTTTAAATTGGTTAAAATACAAATAAATACTTAGATTTAATTCACACTGACAAGCTAAACCAACATATCTGATTATTACCGGGTCAGGGCTCATTAATAATTGATGTGTGGTCAGTGATACGTGAGAAACACAAGAGATGAATCACTGCTCTGAGCATGAGCGTGTGGAATGACGAGCTCAGAAAAAACGAGTTTATTCTTGTTTTATAGCTTTTACAAATAAAATATTGCAGCGATATCACACAATTCACCAATTAAAACACACCAAGAGCTAAATTCAGATGTTTTTGAACTGTTTGTGTGAAAATGAAATATTTGCGGCTGCCTATCTGAAATCACCGCTCCGATCAGCGCGTAGTGTTACGAGCTGAAAACAAACGAATTTATTCTTGTTTAAGAGCTTTTTTAAATAAAATATTGCCACCGATGCACACAATACACCAATTATAACACAACAAGAGCTAACTGCAGGTGTTTGTAACCAGTTTAAGTGTGCAAGACTATTTGAAAGTGCGACTGGCAGAATAACATATCTCTTGAGCTGCAGGTTTCTGCCTTTCGTTGTACGAACGTACTGGATTTGAATATTAAAGTGACCACATTTACCACTTGCTTCTGTCTTCAATTTTAATCTATATATATAAAAAAGGAAACTCATTCGACTTGGCTGCTTTTTTAATGTGTGCGTACTTATTTATTTACCTTTTTATACATTTTGTATAATTTCATAGTTTGTGTATTACAATTATAAAAACAAAAATAAATTTAGCCACTCACATAGAAATAGCTTAGGCCTTATCCTTTTTCTGACAGTTTTAGGGATTTTTAAAAATCCTAAAAAAAACCTTATTTGTGCTGCAAATAATAATTTCAAACTCATTTGATACTGACCTATGACATCCTGTGACATTATATTTATTTGAATTTACATAATCTCATGGATGTAACAGTAAATCTGTTCAGCTCACAGATCAATACTAAGCTGTAATGCAAGCAGAACTTTCACAAATGCTTATGAGTCATTTAAGGATTTGATAACACTGTAAAATAATGTCTAATTTGTTAACATTAGCAAATGCATTGATAACACTTTATAATAACTGCACTCATTAGTAAATAGTCAGTTCATGCTTTATAAAGCCTTGTCCCAATATTAATAGTCAGGAGTAAGCAGTTCATAAATACAGCTATAAATAGCTTGTCCTTGGTTTATAAGCACATTTATTAAAAAGGAGAGTAAAGGGTCAGTTATCTTCCTATGAAAAATAAATAAATAAAAATAAACAAACAACAACACAGATTGATACAGAACTCAGAAATGTTATTGTGGATTTATGATAAAATCAGCCTGTAAATGAATTCATACTCCTCCTCATACTACTCCATACTCCTTTTTCAACATGATGCCAATATACTGAGATGTTAAATTGTGAATGGGTTAAGGATAGCTTAAATGGTGTTGCCATAGAGATTTATTAAAGTAACATAAAAAAAAACAATAGTTATTTTACTATATCTTTAAAAATTTTCATTCTAACTCTTCATAATTTTTTTATATAAGTAGAAGTCCTCATTTGAAGGAAGCACAGTAAGTTTCATAGCTTTATCATTTTCAAGAGCCAGCATAAAATTAAAACTATCATAACTTATAAATCAAGCTTGCAATTCTTAGTACCTATAATGGCCACCAGAGGGAGCTATAGGATTACTTTTAAATAATTATTGTAGAAACGAGTATGATTTAAATCATTTATAGAAATCTTTCGAAATAAAATAATATGTATTTTAGGAATTTTACTGATAAAATGACCCTCACTTAATTAGAATAACAAGCTGAAGTATTGTGAACTGTATATTAAGAATAATTCTTTATAGGCTTTATGGACAGATATGTTTTGAGTGACTCTTGAAGGATCAGCACCACATCCTCTTTTACCACTGTTTAAAGAATTAATCTTACAGAACAGGTTTGAATTAATTTTGGATAGCTTGAATGGTTTTGTCGTGGTGATTTTTTGAAATAATAGTAAAAAAAGGAACCAGTAAATGTCTTTTTATTTTTTTAAAGTGCAGCTTCTAAACACTTCAAAAAAATGTACACATAGAAGACAAGTCATTCTGAGGCATATTTCCTCAGAATGACTGGTCTCATTACAATAGTTTCATGACTATACAACACTATATGGATGATAGAAAATTAAAAAACTATCATACATCTGATGTCACTCAGTCCCACTGTCACTGTGGGTAATGTGTGTGTGTGTGTGTGTATGTGTGTGTGTGTGTGTGTGTGTGTTAAGTGAATTAGGTGTGAAACTATCAGGGAGCATTTAGTCTCCAGCGCCAACATTTTACAGAACTGCCACTTTCCTGGAGTCTCCAGAATTACTCGGTGTCAGGCTCTGAGAGACTTAAAATTCCAAAAAATGATTTAATTAGAATACCATGAAGTATTGTGAAATACTATATATTAAGACTTTATATATAGGCTTAATAAACAGATTAGAGTGACTCGTGAAGGACCAGCACCACCTCCTCTTGTTCGATGGTTTGAGGAATATATCTTCCAGAATCCAGGATTAAGATTTAGGAGCTCATTTTTATTCCACCTCCTTTCCTGAAAGTCTGTCTTGCAGAATTGACTAAAAATTAATCTTCACATTAATTCCTAATTATTTTGCAATTCTTTTTGTCAGTTCTTCTTGACCTGTTTTTCTCTTCCAGCTTTCGTGGACTATTGTATAGCACTCATAAATGATTAAATAAAAAATAATGGTAGTTATTAAGATTGATATGGTTTGGAATTGGTAAAATATGCTTGGAAAAAAATCACAATAAAACAATGTTTTAATGTTTAAGTTTGGAATATTAACTGACGTGAATGAATGCTATATAAATATTGTTCATGTTAACATAATGTTTATAAATGGAATCTTATTGTAAAGTGTTACTAAAGTTATATACATATATATATTGTTCTGTGAATGTGATTTTAAAGTCTAGATGATTCGGATTAACCCTTTAACTGCCATATCCTTTAAAACCTCACTGCCAGAGGGATATTGTGAATGCATGTGCCCGTTGGGCACAGTTTACCTGATGCCACCGGGGTGGCGATGGCATTGGTGGCTTGAGCCCGCCATCGCTGCTTGCAGCTATATTTATTATTATTATTATTATTATTATTATTTTTTTCCAACGTCTCGGGGGCTTTTGGGGCCCTTAACGTGCTTAAAAAGTCTTGAAAATTGGCACACAGATTGGAACCTGCGGCCATTAGGGCCGGGCAGAGACTGATACACGGGCGTGGCACAGGGGCTCTACAGCGCCCCCTGGAATATGGAGGGCCATATATCATACATTCTTGCTCGTAGACGAATGAAACTCGGTACACATATAAATCTCATCAATCCAAACAACTTTTGTATTGCATATCATAGGCTCCGCCCAACAGGAAGTTGGCTATTTAGGGTTTAGTATTCAAATTTTTCGTCAAAGTTGTGGGGGCTTTTGGGGTCCTTAACATACTCAAAAACTCTTGAAAATTTGCGCACACTTTGGAATCTGTGGCCTTTAGGAGCCTGCAGAGGCTGGGACCCGGGCGTGGCACAGGGGCTCTACGGCGCCCCCTGGAACACAGTCAGAAATGTTGATGTATAGCTCACACATACTTGCACATATTCATATGAAACTCAGTACACATATAGATCTCATCGTGCCGAACAACTTTCGTATTGCATGTCATAGGCTCCACCCAACAGGAAGTCAGCTATTTAGAGTTATGTAAAAAGCGCATGCTCTGGAATTTGAAATACTTGTCATAGGTTTTTTTCTCGTTTACCACCAAACTCGGTCAACATGATCTCAAGACATTGGGGATGAAAAATTGCCAGGGGATTTTTGATATCTCGAACGGTTTGCTCGTGGCGAGGCGTTGAAACTATGGCGAGAATTGAGAAACAGGAAGTGTCTAATACCATCCACATACATTTCCTGATTTCAATCAAACTTCATCAGATTATTCATTGTATGATGTCGATCACATATATGTGACTATTAGGAGTCAGAGTTATAGCGCCACCAACTGGCAGCAGGAAGTGTGTCATTTTCAAAATGCTTTGAATTCAGCATCCTATTTTTATTCGATTTGCTTCAAACTTCATCAGAATAATGTTAAAACACAGCCGATATGAATCTGCTGGGGGAAATTGGATATCTAAAAAAATTGTTGCCGTGGCAACATGTCAAACTGGAATACTTCTCAGGTGATTTTGAGGCATATAACATGCTTAGAATTTCATCAAACTCAGAACACATATCAGTATTAGTGACAGCTAGACACTGGCAAAAGTTCATAAGAGGGCGTGGAAGAGGCACTCTATAGCGCCACCTTTTGTCAAAAGTGGGGGGGTTAGTTTTAGCTACAGACACCAAACTCAGTACAAAAATTGTTCTTATCAAGACGGACAACTTTCTAATTCACAGTCATCAGCTACGACCAACAGGAAGTTGGCTATTTTGATTTGAATGTGGATTGTTTTTTACATTTAGCTGTGAATTAATGCATACTGCTCAGAGGAGAGTAACACTATACACACCAAACTTTGTCTACATGTTGAAAAAACATTAAGGAACTTAAATTGTGAATGGGTTTTGGATAGCTTGGATGGTTTTGTCGTGGTGATTTTTTTAAATGACAGTAAAGATGGAATTATTAATTTTCCTGCATTTTTAAATTCCAAACACTTCAAAACCTTTTTTCATACAGAAAAAAAGTTATTCTGAGTAAATATGCATAGTTTCATGACTTTACAACACTGTATGGATAACAGAAAATTAAAAAACTGTCAGACATCTCCTCTCACTCTGTCCCTCTGTTTGAGTGTGTGTGCTTAGACTTCCATTGTCTGAGAGAAATAGCGCCCCTACAGGTGCAGTTACCGGAGTTAAAGAGGGAGGAGACTGTCTTTTGGTTTCACTTTTAAATCGGTTAAAATACAAATAAATACTTGGATTTAATTCACACTGACAAGCTAAACCAACATATATGATTATTATCAGGTCAGGGCTCATTAATAATTGATGTGTGGTCAGTGATACGTGAGAAACACGAGAGATGAATCACCGCTCTGAGCAAGAGCGTGTGGAATGATGAGCTCAGAAAAAACGAGTTTATTCTTGTTTTATAGCTATTAAAAATAAAGTATTGCAGCGATATCACACAATTCACCAATTAGAACACACCAAGAGCTAAATTCAGATGTTTTTGAACTGTTTGTGTGAAAATGAAATATTTGCGGCTGCCTATATGAAATCACTGCTCCGATCAGCGCGCACAGTGTCACAAGTTCAAAACTAACGAATTTATTCTTGTTTAAGAGCTTTTTTAAATAACTTATTGCCATAAATGCACACAATACATCCATTATAACACAACAAGAGCTAAATGCAGGTGTTTGTGACCCGTTTAAGTGTGCAAGACTATTTGAAAGCGCGACTGGCAGAATAACATATCTCTCGAGCTGCAGGATTCTGCCTTTCGTCGTACGAACGAACACATCACGGACAAGATTATTTCAAAAACATAATAGCTTGGCGAATATAAACGAAAACAGCCACGTGAACATAAACTGTTGAGAAATATATCTGAAGTGGATCTACTGGATTTAATATTAAGTGACCGCATATACCAGCTGCTTCTGTCTTCAATTTTAATCTATATAAAAAATGTAAACTCATTCATCTTGGCTGCTTTTTTAATGTGTGTACGTATTTATTTATTATTTTGCTCTAACAAGACTTAATCTATATTTAATTAAATCAATTACATTTTATTTTACATTTGATTTGTCCATTTCTGCATCTAAACGCCTAAAAACCTAAAACATGCTCTATTATACTATTGTTAGCAATTTCTTTATCGTCCAATTTATCTGGTGTACACGCTTTTATTTTCATAATAAACTTGTTTGTTAGATTATACACAGTTACAGTGGTCTATAATAAATATTAACAGGTTTTATTCAAGCTGTTTAGAATGATTGCGTAGGCTAATTTTTTAAATGTAAATAAAAAATAAAATAAAATAAAAAAAACATTGGAAAAGAATAACTGTTGTAAATTTTTATACATTTTGTATAATTTCATAGTTTATGCATTATAGTTATAAAAACAAATAAATTTAGCCACTCACATAGAAATCTTAGGCCTTATCCTTTTCTGACAGTTTTAGGGTTTTTTAAAAATCCTAAAAAACCTTATTTGTGCTGCAAATAATAATTTCAAATTAATTTGATACTGACCTCTGACATCCTGTGACATGATATTTATTTGAATTTACATAATCTCATGGATGTAACAGTAAATCTGTTCAGCTCACAGATCAAGACTAAGCTGTAATGCAAGCAGAACTTTCACAAATGCTTGTAGGTCAATAAAATCATTACAAAACACTTACAAATCATTTAAAGGATTTGATAACACTGTAAAATAATGTCTAATTTGTTAACATTAGCAAATGCATTGATAACACTTTATAATAACTGCACTCATTAGTAAATAGTCAGTTCATGCTTTATAAAGCCTTGTCCCAATATTAATAGTCAGTAGTAAGCAGTTTATATATATACAGCTATAAATAGCTTGTTCTTGGTTTATAAGCACATTTATTAAAAAGGAGAGTAAAGGGTCAGTTATCTTCCTATGAAAAATAAAAATAAACAAACAACAACACAGATTGATACAGAACTCAGAAATGTTATTGTGGATTTATGATAAAATCAGCCTGTAAATGAATTCATTCTCCTCTAAGAAGACATAAGTAGTTCACACCAAACTGTTTTAACATGAAGCCATATACTGAAGGTGTTAAATTGCGAATGGGTTTAGGATACCTTAAATGGTGTGGCCATAGCGATTTATTAAAGTAACATAAAAAAATACAATAGTTATTTTACTATATCTTTAACATTTTTAATTCCAACTCTTCATAATTTTTTATATACGTAGAAGTCATCATTTGAAGGAAGCACAGTAAGTTTCATAGCTTTATCATTTTCAAGAGCCAGCATAAAATTAAAACTATCATAACATATAAATCAAGCTTGCAATTCTTAGTACCAATAATGGCCACCAGATGGAGCTATAGGATTACTTTTAAATAATTATTGTAGAAACAAGTATAATGATTTAAATCATTTATAGAAATCTTTCAAAGAAAAATAATATGAATTTTATGTATTTTACTGATAAAATGACCCTCACTTAATTAGAATATCAAGCTGAAGTATTGTGAACTGTATATTAAGAATAATTCTTTATAGGCTTAGGGACAGATATGTTTTGAGTGACTCTTGAAGGATCAGCACCACATCCTCTTTTACCACTGTTTAAAGAATGTATCTTACAGAACAGGTGCGGATGAATTTTGAATGGCTTGAATGGTTTTGTCGTGGTGATTTTTTGAAATAACAGTAAAAAAGTAACCAGTAAATGTCTTTTATTGTTTTAAAGTGCAGCTTCTAAACACTTAAAAAAATTGTACACATAGAAGACAAGTCATTCTGGGGAAATATGCATAGTTTCATGACTATACAACACTATATGGATGATAGAAAATTAAAAAAAACTATCATACATCTGATGTCACTCTGTCCCTCTGTCACTGTGGGTAATGTGTCTGTGTGTGTGTGTGTGTGTGTGTGTGTGTGTGTGTGTGTGTGTGTGTGTGTGTGTGTGTGTGTGTGTGTGTGTGTGTTAAGTGAATTAGGTGTGAAACTATCAGGGAGCATTTAGTCTCCAGCGCCAACATTTTACAGAACTGCCACTTTCCTGGAGTCTCAGAATTACAATGTGTTAGGTTCTGAGAGATCTAAGATTCCAAAAAATGATTTAATTAGAATACCATGAAGTATTGTGAAATACTATATATTAAGACTTATATATATATAAGACTATATATAGGCTTTCTGAACCGATTAGAGTGACTCGAAGGACCAGCACCACCTCCTCTTGTCTGATGGTTTGAGGAATATATCTTCCAGAATCCGGGATTAAGATTTAGGAGCTCATTTTTATTCCACCTCCTTTCCTGAAAAGTCTGTCTTGCAGAATTGACTAAAAATTAATCTTCACATTAATTCCTAATTATTTTGCAATTTTTTTTGTCAGTTCTTCTTGACCTGTTTTTTTTTCTTCTTCTTCTTTTCTGACCTCATGACCCAGTCAGCATTTTTGTACAATGGTCAAGTCTTAACTTATCCATTTCTGTATTGCATTTGTGTTTGATATTTCTCATGGGTATTTCATAATTTTCGACTTTGAGTTAAAATAGTTTGAGTTAAAACTCTTTTTTAGTGCATTTCATCTGTAAAAGAAAACATGCCTAATAATTCTGCACATGAATATAAGGAGTTTTTCTCTTCCAGCTTTCCTGGACTATTGTATAACACTCATAAATGATTAAATAAAAAATAATGGTAGTTATTAAGATTGATATGGTTTGGAATTGGTAAAATGTGCTTGGAAAAAAAATCACAAAACAATGTTTTAATGTTTAAGTTTGGAATATTAACTGACATGAATGAATGCTATATAAATATTGTTCATGTTAACATAATGTTTATAAATGAAATCTTATTGTAAAGTGTTACTAAATATATATATATATATATATATATATATATATATATATATATTGTTCTGTGAATGTGATTTTAAAGTCTAGATGATTCGGATTAACCCTTTAACTGCCATATCCTTTAAAACCTCACTGCCAGAGGGATATTGTGAATGCATGTGCCCGCTGGGCACAGTTTACCTGATGCCACCGGGGTGGCGATGGCATTGGTGGCTTGAGCCCGCCATCGCTGCTTGCAGCTATATTTATTATTATTTTTTTTATTTTTTATTAAACCTTCCGGGGGTTTTTGGGGGCCTTAACATGCTCAAAAACTCTTGAAAATTGGCACACACATTGGAATCTGCGGCCATTAGGACGCCACAGAGACTGGGACCCGGGCGTGGCACAGGGGCTCTACAGCGCCCCCTGGAACACAGTCAGAAATCTTGAACCATAGCTCACACATACTTGCATATATTTATATGAAACTCAGTACACTTGTAGATCTCATTGAGCTTAACAACTTTCGCGCTCTATGTCAAAGGCTCCGCCCAACAGGAAGTCAGCTATTCATGGCTGTTTAAAAAAAGCATGCTCTGGAATTTGATATACTTGTCATAGGTTTTTTACTTGTTTGCCACCAAACTCGGTGAACATGATCTCAAGACATTGGGGATGAAAAATTGCGAGGGGATTTTTGATATCTCGAACGGTTTGCCCGTGGCGAGGCGTTGAAATTAGGGCAAAAAGTGAGAAACAGGAAATGCCTAATAACATCCACATACATTGCCTGAGTTTGATCAAACTTCATCGGTTTTTTCGATGTATGATACCGATCGTATATATGTGACTATTAAGAGTCAACGTTATAGCGCCACCAACTGGCAGCAGGAAGTGAGTCATTTTCAAAATGCTTTGAATTCAGCATCTTATTTTTACTCGATTTGCTTCAAACTTCATCAGAATAATGTCAAAACATGGCCGATGTAAATCTGTTGTGGGGATATTGATATCTTATATATTGTTGCCATGGCAACGTGTCAAACTTGAATATTCTGTTATGGTGATTTTGAGGCAGATAACAACCTCAGATTTACATGAAACTCAAAACACATATCAGTATTCTTGATAGCTAGACAATGGAAAAAGCTTTTAAAAGGGCGTGGAAGAGGCACTCTATAGCACCACCTTTTGTCAAAAGTGGGGGGGTTAGTTTTAGCTACAGACACCAAACTCGGTACAAAAATTGTTCTTATCAAGACGGACAACTTTCTAATTCACAGTCATCAGCTACGATCAACAGGAAGTCAGCTATTTTGATTTGAATGTGGATTTTTTTTTTACATTTAGCTGTGAATTAATGCATACTGCTCAGAGGAGAGTAACACTATACACACCAAACTTTGTCTACATGATGCCAAAACATTTTAAACAACTTAAATTGCCAATGGATTTTGGATAGCTTGAACGGTTTTGTCGTGGTGATTTTTTTAAATGACAGTAAAAATGGAATTATTAATTGTCCTGCATTTTTAAATTCCAAACACTTCAAAACCTTTTTTCATACAGAAAAAAAGTCATTCTGAGTAAATATGGATAGTTTCACGACTTTACAACACTGTATGGATAACAGAAAATTAAAAAACTGTCAGACATCTCATCTCACTCTGTCCCTCTGTTTGAGTATATGTGCTTCAGACTTCCATTGTCTGAGAGAAATTGCGCCCCTACAGGTTCAATTCCCGGACTTTTACTTTCACTTTTAAATCGGTTAAAAATACAAATAAATACTTAGATTTAATTCACACTGACAAGCTAAACCAACATATCTGATTATTACCGGTTCAGGACTCATGGATAAATTATTTCTGGCCAGAGATACGTGAGAAATAGGAGAGATGAATCACCGCTGTGATCACGAGCGTCTGGAGTAAAGAGCTCAGAAAAAACGAATTTATTCCTGTTTTAAAGCTTTTAAAAATAAATTATTACAGCGATATCACACAATCAACCAATTAGAACACACCAAGAGCTAAATTCAGATGTTTTTGAACTGTTTGTGTGAAAATGAAATATTTGTGGCTGCCTATATGAAATCACTGCCTCCGATCAGCGCGTACAGTGTCGAGCTCAAAACAAACGAATTTATTCTTGTTTAAGAGCTTTTTTAAATAAAATATTACCACAAATGCACACAATAAACCCATTGTAACACAACAAGAGCTAAATGCAGGTGTTTGTGACCCGTTTAAGTGTGAAAGACTATTTGAAAGCGTGACTGGCAGAATAACATATATCTCTCGAGCTGCAGGATTCTGGCTTTCGTCGTACGAACGAACACATCACGGACAAGATTATTTCAAAACACATAATAGCTTGGCGAATATAAACGAAAACAGCCACGTGAACATAAACTGTTGAGAAATAAATCTGAAGTGGATCTACTGGATTTTAATATTAAGTGACCGCATATACCAGCTGCTTCTGTCTTCAATTTTAATCTATATAAAAAATTAAATTCATTCATCTTGGCTGCTTTTTTTTAATGTGTGAACGTATTTATTTATTTATTTATTTATTTATTATTTTGCTCTAACAACAATTAATCTATATTTAATTAAATCAATTACATTTTATTTTACATTTGATTTGTCCATTTCTGCATCTAAACGCCTAAAAACCTAAAACATGCTCTATTATACTATTGTTAGCAATTTCTTTATCGTCCAATTTATCTGGTGTACACTTTTATTTTCATAATAAACTTGTTTGTTAGATTATACACAGTTACAGTGGTCTATAATAAATATTAACAGGTTTTATTCAAGCTGTTTAGAATGATTGCAGTAGGCCAATTTTTTTAAATGTAAATAAAATAAAATTAAAAAATTAAATAAATAAATAAAAAACATTGGAAAACAATAACTGTTGTACATTTTTATACATTTTGTATAATTTCATAGTTTATGCATTATAGTTATAAAAACAAATACATTTAGCCACTCACATAGAAATCTTAAAGGCCTTATCCTTTTCTGACAGTTTTAGGGATTTTTAAAAATCCTAAAAAACCTTATTTGTGCTGCAAATAATAATTTCAAACTCAAAAAGTAAATATTCAGTTCATGCTTTATAAAGCCTTGTCCCAATATTAATAGTCAGTAGTAAGCAGTTTATAAATACAGCTATAAAAAGTTTGTTCTTGGTTTATAAGCACATTTATTAAAAAGGAGAGTAAAGGGTCAGTTATCTTCCTATGAAAAATAAAAAAATAAAAATAAACAAACAACAACACAGATTGATACAGAACTCAGAAATTGTATTGTGGATTTATGATAAAATCAGCCTGTAAATGAATTCATACTCCTCCAAGAAGACACAAGTAGTTCACACCAAACTTTTTAACATGAAGCTAATATACTGAAGATGTTAAATTGCGAATGGGTTTAGGATACCTTAAATGGTGTGGCCATAGCGATTTATTAAAGTAACAAAAAAAAAATACAATCGTTATTTTACTATATCTTTAAAATTTTTCATTCCAACTCTTCATAATTTTTTATATACGTAGAAGTCATCATTTGAAGGAAGCACAGTAAGCTTCATAGCTTTATCATTTTCAAGAGCCAGCATAAAATTAAAACTATCATAACTTATAAATCAAGCTTGCAATTCTTAGTACCAATAATGGCCACCAGATGGAGCTATAGGAATACTTTTAAATAATTATTGTAAAACAAGTATGATTTAAATCATTTATAGAAATCTTTCAAAGAAAAATAATATGTATTTTATGTATTTTACTGATAAAATGACCCTCACTTAATTAGAATAACAAGCTGAAGTATTGTGAACTGTATATTAAGAATAATTCTTTATAAGCTTTATGGACAGATACGTTTTGAGTGACTCTTGAAGGTTCAGCACCACATCCTCTTTTACCACTGTTTAAAGAATTTATCTTACAGAACAGGTGCGAATGAATTTTGGATAGCTTGAATGGTTTTGTCGTGGTGATTTTTTGAAATAACAGTAAAAAAGGAACCAGTAAATGTCTTTTATTTTTTTAAAGTGCAGCTTCTAAACACTTCAAAAAAATTTACACATAGAAGACCAGTCATTCTGAGGAAATATGCATAGTTGCATGACTATACAACATTATATGGATGATAGAAAATTAAAAAACTATCATACATCTGATGTCACTCTGTCCCTCAGTCACTGTGGTTAATGTGTGTGTGTGTGTGTGTGTGTGTGTGTGTGTTAAGTGAATTAGGTGTGAAACTATCAGGAAACATTTAGTCTCCAGCACCAACATTTTACAGAACTGCCACTTTCCTGGAGTCTCAGAATTACAATGTGTCAGGTTCTGAGAGATCTAAGATTCCCAAAAAATTATTTAATTAGAATACCATGAAGTATTGTGAAATACTATATATTAAGACTTTATATATAGGCTTAATGAACAGATTAGAGTGACTCGTGAAGGACCAGCACCACCTCCTCTTGTCCGATGGTTTGAGGAATATATCTTCCAGAATCCGGGATTAAGATTTAGGAGCTCATTTTTATTCCACCTTCTTTCCTGAAAGTCTGTCTTGCAGAATTGACTAAAAATTAATCTTCACATTAATTCCTAATTCTTTTGCAATTCTTTTGTCAGTTCTTCTTGACCTGTTTTTCTCTTCCAGCTTTCCTGGAGTATTGTATAGCACTCATAAATGATTAAATAAAAAGTAATGGTAGTTATTAAGATTGATATGGTTTGGAATTGGTAAAATGTGCTTGGAAAAAAATCACAATAAAACAATGTTTTAATGTTTAAGTTTGGAATATTAACTGACATGAATGAATGATATATAAATATAGTTCATGTTAACACAATGTTTATAAATGGAATCTTATTGTAAAGTGTTACTAAAGTTTTATATATATATATATATATATATATATATATATATATATATATATATATATATATATATATATATTGTTCTGTGAATGTGATTTTAAAGTCTAGATGATTCGAATTAACCCTTTAACTGCCATATTCTTTAAAACCTCACTGCCAGAGGGATATTGTGAATGCATGTGCCCGCTGGGCACAGTTTACCTGATGCCACCGGGGTGGCGATGGCATTGGTGGCTTGAGCCCGCCATCGCTGCTTGCAGCTATATTTAGGGCCCGAGCACCGATGGTGTGAGGACCCTATTGGAATTGCTCCGTTTATTAGGGCTCAAGCCTGGAGGGCGAGAGCCCTATTGTTTTCCTTAGGATTATTTTTTATTATTATTATTATTTTTTTCCAACGTTACGGGGGCTTTTGGGGTCCTTAACATGCTCGAAAACTCTTGAAAATTGGCACACACCTTGGAACCTGCGGCCATTAGGGCTGGGCAGAGACAGATATACGGGCGTGGCACAGGGGCTCTACAGCGCCCCCTGGAATACTGAGGGCCATATATCATACATACTTGCACGTAGACACACGAAACTCGGTACACATGTAGATCTCATCAAACCAAACAACTTTCGTACTGCATGTCATAGGCTCCGCCCAACAGGAAGTTGGCTATTTAGGGTTTAGTATTCATATTTTTCGTCAAAGTTGTGGGGGCTTTTGGGGTCCTTAACATACTCAAAAACTCTTGAAAATTTGCGCACACTTTGGAATCTGTGGCCTTTGGGAGCCTGCAGAGGCTGGGACCCGGGCATGGCACAGGGGCTCTACGGCGCCCCCTGGAACACAGTCAGAAATGTTGATGTATAGCTCACACATACTTGCACATATTCATATGAAACTCAGTACACATATAGATCTCATCGTGCCGAACAACTTTCGTATTGCATGTCATAGGCTCCGCCCAACAGGAAGTCAGCTATTTAGAGTTATGTAAAAAGCGCATGCTCTGGAATTTGAAATACTTGTCATAGGTTTTTTTGCAGATTGCCACCAAACTCGGTCAACATGATCTCAAGACATTGGGGATGAAAAATTGCCAGGGGATTTTTGATATCTCGAACGGTTTGCTCGTGGCGAGGTGTTGAAATTATGGCGAGAAATGAGAAACAGGAAGTGTCTAATACCATCCACATACATTTCCTGATTTTAATCAAACTTCATCAGATTATTCTTTGTATGATGTCGATCACATATATGTGACTATTAGGAGTCAAAGTTATAGCGCCACCAACTGGCAGCAGGAAGTGTGTCATTTTCAAAATGCTTTGAATTCAGCATCTTATTTTTACTCGATTTGCTTCAAACTTCATCAGAATAATGTTAAAACACAGCCGATATGAATCTGCTGGGGGAAATTGGATAGCTAAAAATATTGTTGCCGTGGCAACATGTTAAACTGGAATACTTCTCAGGTGATTTTGAGGCATATAACATGCTTAGAATTTCATCAAACTCAGAACACATATCAGTATTTATGATAACTAGACACTGGCAAAAGTTCATAAGAGGGCGTGGAAAAGGCACTCTATAGCGCCACCTTTTGTCAAAAGTGGGGGGGTTAGTTTTAGCTACAGACACCAAACTCGGTACAAAAATTGTTCTTATCAAGACGGACAACTTTCTAATTCACAGTCATCAGCTACGATCAACAGGAAGTCAGCTATTTTGATTTGAATGTGGATTTTTTTTACATTTAGTTGTGAATTAATGCATACTGCTCAGAGGAGAGTAACACTATACACACCAAACTTCGTCTACATGATGCCAAAAACATTTTAAACAACTTAAATTGCCAATGGATTTTGGATAGCTTGAACGGTTTTGTCGTGGTGATTTTTTTTAATGACAGTAAAACTGGAATTATTAATTTTCCTGCATTTTTAAATTCCAAACACTTCAAAACCTTTTTTCATACAGACAAAAAGTCATTCTGAGTAAATATGGATAGTTTCACGACTTTACAACACTGTATGGATAATAGAAAATTAAAAAACTGTCAGACATCTCATATCACTCTGTCCCTCTGTTTGAGTGTGTGTGCTTCAGACTTCCATTGTCTGAGAGAAATTGCGCCCCTACAGGTGCAATTACCGGAGATTTAGTTTCTCTTTTAAATCGGTTAAAATACAAATAAATACTTGGATTTAATACACACTGACAAGCTAAACCAACATATATGATTATTATCAGGTCAGGGCTCATTAATAATGGATGTGTGGTCAGTGATACGTGAGAAACACGAGAGATGAATCACAGCTCTGAGCATGAGCGGAATGATGAGCTCAGAAAAAACGAGTTTATTCTTGTTTTATAGCTATTAAAAATAAAGTATTGCAGCGATATCACACAATTCACCAATTAGAACACACCAAGAGCTAAATTAAGATGTTTTTGAACTGTTTGTGTGAAAATGAAATATTTGAGGCTGCCTATATGAAATCACGCCTCCGATCAGCGCGTACAGTGTCGAGCTCAAAACAAACGAATTTATTCTTGTTTAAGAGCTTTTTTAAATAAAATATTACCACAAATGCACACAATAAACCCATTGTAACACTACAAGAGCTAAATGCAGGTGTTTGTGACCCGTTTAAGTGTGCAAGACTATTTGAAAGCGCGACTGGCAGAATAACATATATCTCTCGAGCTGCAGGATTCTGGCTTTCGTCGTACAAACGAACACATCACGGACAAGATTATTTCAAAATAGCTTGGCGAATATAAACGAAAACAGCCACGTGAACATAAACCGTTGAGAAATATATCTGAAGTGGATCTACTGGATTTGAATATTAAGTGACCGCGTATACCAGCTGCTTCTGTCTTCAATTTTAATCTATATAAAAAATGTAATTCATTCATCTTGGCTGCGTTTTTAATGTGTGTACGTATTTATTTATTTATTATTTTGCTCTAACAAGAATTAATCTATATTTAATTAAATCAATTACATTTTATTTTACATTTGATTTGTCCATTTCTGCATCTAAACGCCTAAAAACATAAAACATGCTCTATTATACTATTGTTAGCAATTTCTTTATCGTCCAATTTATCTGGTGTACACACTTTTATTTTCATAATAAACTTGTTTGTTAGATTATACACAGTTACAGTGGTCTATAATAAATATTAACAGGTTTTATTCAAGCTGTTTAGAATGATTGCAGTAGGCTAAAAAACATTGGAAAACAATAACTGTTGTACTTTTTTATATATTTTGTATAATTTCATAGTTTATGCATTATAGTTATAAAAACAAATAAATTTAGCCACTCACATAGAAATCTTAGGCCTTATCCTTTTCTTACAGTTTTAGGAATTTTAAAAAATCGTAAAAAACCTTATTTGTGCTGCAAATAATAATTTCAAACTCAAAAAGTAAATAGTCAGTTCATGCTTTATAAAGCCTTGTCCCAATATTAATAGTCAGTAGTAAGCAGTTTATAAATACAGCTATAAATAGCTTGTTTTTGGTTTATAAGCACATTTATTAAAAAGGAGAGTAAAGGATCAGTTATCTTCCTATGAAAAATAAAAAAAATAAAAATAAACAAACAACAACACAGATTGATACAGAACTCAGAAATTCTATTGTGGATTTATGATAAAATCAGCCTGTAAATGAATTCATACTCCTCCAAGAAGACACAAGTAGTTCACACCAAACTTTTTTTAAACATGAATCCAATATACTGAAGATGTTAAATTGCGAATGGGTTTAGGATACCTTAAATGGTGTGGCCATAGCGATTTATTAAAGTAACATAAAAAATACAATAGTTATTTTACTATATCTTTAAATTTTTTAATTCCAAACTCTTCATAATTTTTTATATACGTAGAAGTCATCATTTGAAGGAACCACAGTAAGTTTCAAAGCTTTATCATTTTCAAGAGCCAGCAAAAATTAAAACTATCATAACTTATAAATGAAGCTTGCAATTCTTAGTACCAATAATGGCCACCTGATGGAGCTATAGGATCACTTTTAAATAATTATTGTAGAAACAAGTATGATTTAAATCATTTATAGAAATCTTTCAAAGAAAAATAATATGAATTTTATGTATTTTTACTGATAAAATTTACCTCACTTAATTAGAATAACAAGCTGAAGTATTGTGAACTGTATATTAAGAATAATTCTTTATAGGCTTTATGGACAGATACATTTTGAGTGACTCTTGAAGGTTCAGCACCACATCCTCTTTTACCACTGTTTAAAGAATTTATCTTACAGAACAGATGCGAATGAATTTTGGATAGCTTGAATGGTTTTGTCGTGGTGATTTTTTGAAATAACAGTAAAAAGTAACCAGTAAATGTATTTTATTTTTTTAAAATGCAGCTTCTAAACACTTCAAAAAAAATGTACACATAGAAGACAAGTCATTCTGAGGAAATATGCATAGTTTCATGACTATACAACACTATTGGATGATAGAAAATTAAAAAACTATATAAATCTGATGTCACTCAGTCCCACTGTCTGTGGGTAATGTGTGTGTGTGTGTGTGTGTGTGTGTGTGTGTGTTAAGTGAATTAGGTGTGAAACTATCAGGGAGCATTTAGTCTCCAGTGCCAACATTTTACAGAACTGCCACTTTCCTGGATCTCAGAATTACTCGGTGTCAGGTTCTGAGAGATCTAAGATTCCAAAAAAATGATTTAATTAGAATACCATGAAGTATTGTGAAATACTATATATTAAGACTTTATATAATAGGCTTCATGAACAGATTAGAGTGACTCGTGAAGGACCAGCACCACCTACTCTTGTCCGATGTTTGAGGAATATATCTTCCAGAATCCGGGATTAAGATTTAGGAGCTCATTTTTTATTCCACCTCCTTTCCTGAAAGTCTGTCTTGCAGAATTGACTAAAAATTAATCTTCACATTAATTTCAATCTTAATTATTTTTGCAATTCTTTTGTCAGTTCTTCTTTGACCTGTTTTTTTTTCTTTTTCTTTTCTGACCTCATGAC